>NC_056725.1:1012217120-1012507120 GCF_019279795.1 Protopterus annectens
TCCAGGCTGTCATGGAGGCACAGGCACATATGGAGCTGTACACCAGACAGGGACTAAGGGCACAGAGGGCTCATAACACCTCTGTAAATGACAGTATCCGTGACCTAGCAGGTGCCATACATAATTATACTGAGGTCATTGATAGACATTGGGGTGAGACATTAGATGGCCTCCACGATGTCATGTCCATGTGTTAGGACAGTGAGGGATGGTTGAGACGTCGATGTGGACATATGCCAGCAACATCATCAGCTGGCAGTCGCCATGGACATCCATCAAGTCATAGCCACTCCCATAGTGCCAGTACCAGCCCCAGCAATGTTGGGGGATGCTGTCCATAGACCGTCCTAGAAGACCACGTGCATGTGGCTCTGGCCAGTCCCAGCAGGGACCTGGATCCAGTGGACATATGTCAACCTCTGAGGATAGTACCCAGTCTGGATTTGTACCTGATACTGTCTGTAGAACCCCTGCCAGGCATAGGTCCCGTATCCGTGCCAAGAGACGGTTATCTGTAAATCCTGCCAGGTACAGTCTGTAGCTTTCCCACAAATCCCCGTATATGGCAGCCACATGGTGGAACTGTATGCATGCAGACACACACACATAAACCAGACACCTAGGGCAAACACATACCCGCACATATTACATCCACAATGGGCCATAACAGTACTCTTGGCCCTCACACACACACTCACACACACATGTCAATTGTATGGCTCAATGTAGGCCTCTGGCAAACCAACAACACACCCTGTGCATATGATGAAACCTGTGCCACCTCCTGTCATCTGTGACATTGATGCCGGAACAAGCTAACATGGTGCTGATGCACAGGGTGACTTTATTACAGTATAGCAATGTTTTAATGTGTAGCATGTTGTCAGCAGTAAAGTGCAATGATATCCTTGCTATAATTATCAATGTAGTATTGTTTACACCAGTGTTTATTCCAATTGTGTATTGTCTGCCCATGTGCCACTTGGCTGATGTGTGTAGTTTTGTCAGCATGTCTTATAGAGTGGACAGTAAGTGTGGGATGTGTGCAGCACAGATTTGCAGGTGTACATTTGTGAACATGGTTGTGGTGCACTGTCTGCATGTACGCGCATATTGGACACATGGGCAGGGTGACATGCCCTGTATTAGGCAGTGTTAGCACTCCATAGTTTCTATCTTTGGTCAGTTTGCATTGTACTACACACATTTTGGAACTTGAGTACACGTGTGTGTATGACACGGTTTGACACTGTGCTGTGGGTGATACTGTTGTTACTATCTGTTATTGGTTTGCATTCTGGTAGTATACATAACTTCAACAGCCTGCCCATAAACAATTGTTAGATGATGGCTTGACAACTGACACACAGATGTAGGACACACGGTAACATTTGCAGCCTTCAAGTACTATTCTATGCCAGTAACAAGTGGTATTCACCTGCACTCAGTCCTGGGACCACTCCTGTTTGGCATATAGCTTTCTTAGGTACAACACAGTAAGGATATGTCTGGCCACATTTGACAATGCATACTGTGGGCTATAATGCATTCTCCAGATGACACACACATCCTCCAAAAGGGTATCATACAGACAGATACCTGGTGTCAAACCCATGCTGTAAAGCTATAAGCCAAATAAAGCATAGTCATCCACTTTTACAAAACATAGTATCCCCAGAGTGCCACATAGGTAGTAGCCCCCAAAATGTGGAACAGGTACCGATGTATACATAGAGGCATGTGTTAAGTCATCTCTCCTTTGATAATCACATTTCCAAAGGGTTTTGGAAATCCCTCTGTGGATCACATAAGCAATAAGGGATCTGCATGCATATCCACAAAGGTTGTTGCACACCTATAATAAATAGCCATCTTTGACAGACTTTGCTGCTTTTGAACAGGTTTCAAATATACCTCAGGCATAAACCTTCACTCACACTATTCAATAGAAACCATCATGAGTGTATGTGAAATGGATGACGTAGGCCAGGGATAACTGCAGTGGCTAGGCTTGTCACAAGCATACAGATGTGACCTAAGGTCTGAAAAGCGGCAGCACACTCTGGCAAAGATAACAGATGTGTTCATGGAGAAAGCAGGGTTCCCACCTATGAAATAATTGAGGTCACATGTATGTATATGTATTTGCTACACAGCTACCTGACGTGTAATGCACGTACTGTTGTCATTGTGATATGTCATACAGTAGTAAAAGCAAAACCCATGACACGTTGACCAACAGTGTCACACACGTGGAGCACACACAGTCACCAAGTGCAGAATTCAAACCCCTCCCTAACTACTTTACGATATTACAGCAGTACACATTTACCCAACACACTATACATATTACTGGGAATTCTTTTTTCCACAGGTATATTTGTAGGATGGTGACATCATAAGACTTGACAAAGATGAGTATACCACTTTTAAGGTGTTTCGTAGTCTCCAAAAAGAGTGCTCTTCTCGAAAGAGACACACACAGAGTTGGCAACTGCAGGATTCAAACCCCTATTTAATTAATCTATGACCCTAAAGCAGTATGCATTTACATGATGCGCTATACACATTACTGGGAGTTCTTCTTTCCACAGGTATATTTGAAGGATGGTGACATCATCAGACATGACAAAGATGAGTATACCACTTTTAAGGTGTGTCAGTAGTCTTCGAAAAGGTTGCGCCTCTCCAAGGAGACACACACACTCATACCATTGGCAAGTGCAAGATTCAAACCCGTACCTAACTACTTTATGATACTAGAGCAGTACGCATTTACATGATGCACTATATACATTATTGGGAGTTCTGCTTTCCACAGGTATATTTGTAGGATGGTGACATCATCAGACTTGACAAAGATGAGTATACCACTTTTAAGGTGTTTCAGTAGTCTTCAAAAAGGTTGCTCTTTTCCAAGGAGACACACACTCTCATACAGTTAGCAAGTGCAGGATTTAAACCCCAACCTACCTAGGTTATGATACTAGAACAACATGCATTTACACAACACGCTATACACATTACTGGGAAGGTTTCCTTTCCACAAGTATATTTGTAGGATGGTGACATCATCAGACTTGACAAAGTGGATTACATTAGGTGACATTAGGTGGGCTACATAGAAGGAATTTCTAAACTCTTTGGCAATGTGATCATCAAAGGAGAGTTTACTATCTACCTGGGTCCCCAGGTCCATAATTACATTCTCCGTATATATGGGATTACCACCTATGTGGTAATTTGTGGGCACTTTGTTTTATCCAAAGGGGATGACTATGCATTTTTGGCATTCTGCTTGAGGGCATTGTTTTGACACCAGGTATCTGTCTCTGTAAGACCCTTCTGGAGGATGTCTGTGTCAGCCGTAGAGTCAATTATGGACCACAGTTAGCAGTCATCTGCAAACTTGGTTATCCATACTCCTCCCATGCTTGCCTGTACCTCTGAGCAGTATCTACTGAACAGGTGGGGTCCCAGGACCAAGACCTGTGGGATGCCACTTGTGACTGGTTTAGAGTCGGACATGGCACCTGCAATTCTGACCATGTGTGTTTGATCTGTGAGCCAGTTGGCCACCCATCCTGTGACATAGGGGTTAATGTTCAAGCTGGCAAGCTTGTCCCTGATGCCAGAGTGGGGAATGGTGTCAAAGGCCTTAGTGAGGTCCAGGTGGGCTGTGTGGATTACTTTCACCTCCATCTATGTCCTTGGTAACTGTTTCAAACAAGTCAACTAGGTTTAGGAGGCAGGATCTGCCTTTAACAAAGCCAAATTGGGTAGTGTCCAGTATCTGGAGGTTCCCAATGTCTCTGTTTATGGGTTCCATGATAATTTGCTCCATAGCTTTGCAGACCAGGCTGAGTAGGCCTATAGGCCAATAGTTTCCAAGTTCTGTTGTGGCACCACCTTTGTGGAGCTGGATGACTGTTGCTGTATTCCATTCTTTGGGTACATAGCCTGTCGTAAGGTTGAGTCTGGACAGTGAATGTAGGTGAGGGTGTAGTTCCTTTTGGGGCTGGTGTAAGACGCAGCCTGGGACACCATCCAGTCCCATTGATGCTGTGTTCTTAGCTTTGGAGAGGGCTGTTTTTACCTGCATGTCCATGAAGTCTGGGGCTCTGCATTCTTCTGGGATGGACACAGGCCCTTTTGGGGTGAGGGGGAGTGAATTTTGCACTGAACTTGCCCGCCAGGATGTGGGCAATGTCAGTTGGTTCAGTGTATTTTTTGCCATTTTGCAGTAGCTGATACCATATTTGAGAGTTGCCACCTAAATGTTTGGTCTAGCTAATGAAGGCTTTGTGGTTGTTATTCTTAGATTCCTTGGCAATTTGTCTTTAGAAACTGTCCTTGGATTATTTTATGAGCGATCATTGTTTCTTCCTAATAATGATCAGTGATGCCTTTCCTTTTGTGAAGTTTGTTCTATCATGTGTTAGTTTCCTCCTTCTGTTTTATAGCTTATTTATGGGCAACGACCACGAGATTGGCTTCTTCTGTTTGGAGGAGTGCATCTTGGTTTTATTTGGGATGTCTCGATCCATGCATCCCTGTAGATGCTCATAGAATGCACTTGTAAATGATTCTGCAGATTGTATAGCATTATCCTATAGCAAGGGGGCTTTGGAGCTTTCCACTTTGGTCTTGAGAAGTGTGCAGTTTGCTTTTGAAAATGTCTTCACAGTGGTTTCCTTGACTGGGGGGGGGGGGATGTGGATGTCCAGTGTGATTATTTTATGGTCTGATATTCCCAGCGGGGAGTTTATCTCTGGTGTGGAACACTGGCACCCCATGTTGTTGATGATCAGGTCCAGTATGCTGTCACTTCTAGTGGGCGTGGTGACCAGCTGTTCCAGGGCGTTTGAGTTTTTAAACTCTAGGAAGCATTGGGCAAAGGATGTTGTAAACGAGTAATTCTCCCAGTCAATGTTTGGGTACTTGTAATCTCCTCATATAATGGTGTTTGGTAGGACCTTTATATTTTCCAGTGTTCTCAGGAATACTGAGTGAGGTTCCTGAGACAAGGTAGGTGATCTGTAGCAGGCTACAATCTGATAAGCAGCTTTGCCCAATGTTAGTTGCACTTGCATGGGCTCCAAGGCCTCATGCTGTGCCACTAACCTGAAGGTGTGGGTATCCATAAGGTAAATGGATACACCCCTTCCTTTTGTATTTCACTCTGGGTTTTGGGGCCGAAGATCAGAGGGATTGTGAGTGTTTTACACAGAGCATGTCCAACAGCTCTGTGTTTGACATTGCTTTGTATGTTAGGCAGAGATCACCTCTGAGTAGGCGATATGCGAGAGAGAACAGCTGGAGCATTTTGAGACGGTCTGTGTATGGCATGTATTTCAGGCTGCTAATCCTCTTTGTGAGGTATTTCTGCAGGCTTTCCAGTTGTTATAGATGTCTTGTGAGGTACATAGCAAAAGGGGCATTGTACTCTATTATGGATCTAGTGAGTGATGAGTAGAGGGGAACAATGTCCTCTTCTATTCTGCATGAGACACCTTTTGTGATGAGGTGTGCCACATAGAAGGATTTCTTGACTACTGTGGGGATGTGATTATCACAGGTGTGTCCACTGTCCACCTGTGACCCAAGGTCTCTTATCACACTTTCATGTTAAGTATACTACCGCCTATGTTGTAGTTCATGGCTACAGAGTTTTTACCAAAGGGGATGACAATGCACTTTTTGGCATTAAGCTTGAGGCCATGGCTTTGACACCAGGCATCTGTCTCAGTGAGGCCCTTTTGTAGGATGCTCACATCTTTAGTGTTTACAATTATGGCTCCTAGTTTGCAGTCATCTGGAAACTTCATTAGCCACAGACCTTCCATGTTAAAGTTTACTTCAGGGAAGTAGATACTAAACAGGACAAGACCCAGGACTGGGCCCTGTGGTACTGCACTCGTCACTGGTCCAAAGTCATGCTTGGAGTCTGCTACTTTCACAGTGTGTGTTCTGTCAGTGAGCCAGTTGGCAACCCATCTTGTAACATAGCGATTTATACCTAGTTTGGTGGGTTTATCTATAATTCCTGAGTGGGGGATGGTGTTGAAAGCCGTGGCAAGATCTACATAGGCTGTGTGAACCACCTTACCCTTGTCTACGGTTCTGGTGACTGTTTCAATGTCGTCTATCAGGTTTAGGAGACATGATCTGCCTTTTACAAACCCAACATGGTTGTGGTCCAGAGTTTGGAGATTACCAATGTCTTTTTATAAGTTATATGATGATATGATTCCATGGCCTTGCAGAGCAGGCTCATCAGGCTAATGGGGCGCTTGTTCCTGGGGTCCGTGGTGGCTCTCCCCTTGTGTAGTGGGATAACCATCGCTGTGCACCATTCAGCAGGTGCAAAGCCTGAGGTGAGGCTATGACTGAACATGGTACATAGGTGTGGTGCCTGGTCGTTCTGTAGTTTGTGTAGAACACAGCCTGGGATGTTATCTGGTCCCATGGATGCTGTGCTCCTGGCTTTGGAGAGTGTTTTTTACCTGTGCAGCCATGATGACAGCAACTTTGCAGTCTTCCGTTATAGAGATGTGCTCTTTCAGGGGTGAGAGGGGGTAAAGGTAGCACTGATCCTACCTGCCAGGATGTTGGCAATATCAGTTGGGTCTGTATATTTAGTGCCATTGTGCTGTAACTCAGAGCAGATCTGAGTGTTGCTATTGAGATTCTTGACATAGCTATAGAATGCTTTGTGGTTGTCTCTAGAATCAGTGTCAATTTTGTTTTCATAACTAGCTTTGGAGGATTTTATCAGGGATCACAGCTTCTTACTGATGTTGACCATGGAGCTCCTCCACTCATGGGATTTTACCTTCTTTTGCAACAGTTTCTTCCTTCTGTTGTGCAGTTTGTTTATGGCAGGGGAACACCAGATTGGCTTCCTTTTCTTGGAGGATAGCATCTTGGTTTTGTTTGAGATAGCGTGATGCATGCAGTCATGTAAGTGCTTATAAAGTGCAATTGTGAAGGATTCAGTAGTCGTAACTGTATTGTCCATCTGCATGGGTGTCCTGCAGTTCAGCACTTCTCTCTTAAGAAGCATGAAGTTGGCTTTGGAGACATTTTTTAACATGGTTTCCTTAATGGGGGTGTGGGTCCAGAATGTGGATATGTAAGGTAATTAGCTTATGGTCAGATGGGACCAATGAGGCGCTGACTTCAGGTGTGGAACACCGGTCACCCAGGACAAACCAAACCCCGTAACCAACACAAATAATCACAAAGTGAGCTAAATGCTACTCATTGCCAGAAGTCTTAGCCTCCAGATGCACACACTTGAGGCACTTCTCATTATGGAGAATATTGATATCTGTGCAGTAACAGAAACCTAGTTCAAGGCTCCAGACAGTACACTAGCACTACCAGGACTACTCATTCCCTACCTTCCAGCATCAGAACCTGAATCATAGCACATAGGGTGAGGATGTATCCATATTCATCATGGATACCTACACCTCTCTCTACATGCTCTCTACAGGATATGTACCCATAGAATGTTGCTCAGCAACATTCTTCACACTCCACAGGGGTGGGGCCACAAAACCCCCTTGGCATTCATGCTCTATGAGCCTGATGAGTGTGTTCTGCAAGGCAATGGAGCCAATCATAATGGAAGTCAACAATACAAAGATTGGGAACTTTCACACAGTTGAGCACACCCAGTTTGGCTTCATCAAATGCAGACCACGCCTCCTGAACTGGGAGGATTTCTTTAACAGTTACCCAGGCTACAGATGATTGAAATGAGCTCAACACAGCCTACCTATACCTCGCTAAGGCCTTTAACACCATTCCCCAGTCAGGTATCATAGATGAACTCACCACCTTGGTCAAGAATCCATACATCACAAGATGGATTGCAAACTGGCTCACAGATAGATCCCACACATTAAGAGTTGCTGGCTACATGTCGGACTTTACACCGGTAACAACTGGTGTCCCCCAGGGTTCAGTCCTGGGGTCACTCCTGTTTGGTATAGACTTCTCAAATGTACATGCCAACACAGGAGGGTTGTGGTTGACTAAGTTTGCTGGGAACTGTAAAGTGTTTGCCATAATAGATTCCCCGGAAGACAGACATATTCTCCAGAAGGGACTCTATGAGACAGATGTGTGGTGTCAGAATCATGGCCTCAAGCTCACTGTGGAGGAATGCATAGTGATCCTCTTTGTTGAAAACAAAATACCCACAAACTACCACATAGGTGTTACCCCCTTAAAAATGACATGGTGATAATGGATCTGGGGACACAAGTAGATAGTCATCTTTCCTTTGACAACCATGTTGCCAAAGTGATAGGGAGATCCTATGTGGCCCACCTAATCAACAAAGGGTTTGCATCAGGATCCAAACATGTAGTGTTGGCACTCTACTCTTACATCATCAGACCCATCATTGAGTACAGTGCACCATTTTGGATGTACTCGACTTAGCATATCCAGCAGCTGTAGAGACTACATAGGTACCTCACCAAGAGGATTACTGGCCTCAAACAGTTGTGTTATGCAACACAACTGGTAAAACTAAATCTGTTCTTCGTTGCGTACCGCCTACTCAGAGGCACACTCTGCCTAACATACAGAGCCATGTCCAACACATAACTGTTGAACATGCTCCATCTACAGATATCAACATTGAGTCACCCTACACATTCCAGGGATATGAACCTCATCACAATGATGAATACAACATGCTGGTGGGATAGAGTACCATCCCAGACACTTGCCTTACTATGGAACAGAGTCCCAATGTACATCAGACAGAACCCCTCGCTGACACTCTTCAATTGGAACCTTGATAAGTGGATGGGAAACAGATAATTCATGCCAGGCATCACATCAGCAGCCCCACTAGAAAGGGACTTAGGGTACTAACTATTAGAACTAGGCCTTGGGAGACTACCCAATGGTGTGGTGAAAGCTGCACAACTTGCGTAGGCTGATATATGCCTTCGTGGAGATAGTCTACTACATACCTATGAACCTGTGTGACAGGTACATGTCTACATATAGTAGATGTGTAATTCATTGTACAGTCATGTTGTACAGCAGGCACATGGACCACATACACTGTAATGCTTACATATACTGGTGACTGTTATGTACAGTGGGAGAGATGTGCACCTCATGTTTTTCGTGCCATTGGGTTGTGTGCTGGGTGGGACAGTCCTGGATGGCTCCCTGTCATGGTCATCCTCTTACACACATCTCTGCCCATCCATCTTTGGCTTATTATACTGTGTTCCCCCTACATATATATATAGGTACATAGGTAGGTAATAGGCTATCTGCCTGAATGCATATATTAGTATGGCCAGAGTGTGCAGCTATCACCACCCATGGAGTTAGTTCCCTAGGCCTCTGTGTAGTAGAGCTGATGAAGTGATCCATGGTGTGACAGTTCAGTTTCACATACACTCATCAATGCTCCTCTGGAAGAGTGTCAATGAGGGACTCGGCTTAATGGCGGTTGGGAGCCTTTTCCAAAGCAAGGGAAGTCTGTGAGTTAGTAATGTATCCCTCCAACATGTTCTGTTTAATGTTGTGATGATGATATCCCTAGAGCATGTGGCAAAGTGAGCTTGGGTTTACTTCAGATAGTGCATGTACATCAGTTCTGCATTGGACATGGACCTGTCTGTTGGGCAGAGATCTCCTGAGTAGACAGTATGCAACATAGTACAGATTGAGTTAAATTCAGTCTTGTTGCATGGGGCAACTGTCTGAGGCCAGTAATCCTCTTGTTGAGGTACTTCAATGGTCTTTCCAGCTGCTGAAGGTGCCTAGTCAGATTCATTGCAAGTGTGTTGTGGTACTCTCTGATGGGTCTGATGACTGATGAGTAGAGGGAACCTCCTTTGACCTACATGCAAAGACCTTGGCAGTTTGTGGAAACACATAGCATGATTTTCTAACCACTTTGTGAATGTGTTTCTGGAAGTAGAGATGACTATCCACATGTGTCCATAGATTCCTTATTATCACCTCCATATTTAGGGTGTTGGCACCTATGTGGTATTTGTATGACTGTAGCTCGAGGCCATAATTTTGACACCACATCTGTCTGACTGAGACCCTTTTTAAGGATGTCTCTGTTGTCCCAAACATCGATTATGACAACTTTTTTGCAGTCATCCACAAACTTTGCTAAACATGGCCCTCATGTGTTTGACTGTATTTCTGAAAAGTATACACCAGACAGGAGGGGTCCCAGGACTGAGCCATGGGGAACAGCAGTTGCTACCAGCTTGAACAGGAGACCACAATTCTTACCTTGTGGGATCTATCTGTGCCCCAGTTGGCAATCCATCAGATGACATACATATTTATGCACAGGTTGTTGATTTCGTGGATACGACATTTGTCTGGGATGTTGGAAAAGGGCTTTTCAAAGTCTATGTGGGATGTGTGTAGCTCATTTCATTGATGTATGTCCTGGGTGACTGCCTTGAAAACAGTCTAGCAGGTTTGGGAACCATGATCTGCCCATGACCAAAACAAAATGGGTAGGGTTCGGTGTTTGTAGGCTCCCAATAGCTCTGTTTATGAGTTCCATCATGATGGACTCCATGGCCTTGCAGATTAGGCTTAATAGGCTTATAAGACAATAGTTCCCATGGTCTGTTGTGCACCAACACTTGTGGAGTGTGCCAAATGTTGCTGTAACCCATTCAACAGTTTCATATCCTGTACAGAGGGTGAGGCTCAACAGACTGTCCAGGTGCAGGGTCTGTTTGTTTTGGAGTTCACATATGACACAGCTAGGGAAACCATGTCATCCCATAGATGCTGTGTTTTTAGGTTTGGAAAGAGCTGTTTAACCATTGTATATGTGATTTCTGGGTTTTCACAATCTCCAGGTATGATAATGGGCCCTTTTGTCAGCGAGAGGGGGGTAAATATGTATGAACCTGTCTGACAAGATGTTGGCAATGTCAGTCATGTACATGTATTCATTTACAGTTTGCACTGACTCAGAACATATATGAGTTTACATTGATATTTCTGACATAGCAAAAGAAAGCTTCATGGTTCTCTATGGACTCTTTGACAATATTTTTGCCAGAACATGGATTGGATAATGTTAGGAGTGCTCATTGTTTATTGATGATACTGATCGGAGATTTATTGATCTTCTTTGAATTTTCACTTTCTTTGAACAACTTAAGTACTTGTAGTACATAGTTTGATTATGACAGGAGTCCAATATATTATATGGGTCTGTTTTCATATAACTGTGTGTGCAAGGCAGGATTGGTGAATAGTGACAAGTTTCTGGGGTAAGAACTGCAACTGCCAGATATGTGTGGCCCACTGCTGTACTCAGACATGGCCTAAGTGTGTGAGCATGCCCAGTATGACCTTTCAGTATGTTGTTGACTGACATTTGCTTCGTTTATTTAAGTGTGTGAGCATGCCCAGTATGACCTTTCAGTACGTTGCTACTGAAATTTTCTAAATTTGTTTAAGTGTGTGAGCATGCCCAGTATGGACATATATACTATATGTGTGTGAAAAATCAAGTTGTTTTTTACTTCAGGGCTCACTTTTGTGTTGTACATCGACAGGAAACATGCTGTGCCTGCAGGACTTCCATGAGTCACTTTGCATAGACTTATCAACATTTCTACATACAGGGCAGACAGCTATTATTTGTACATTTCTACCCAGGGGGCACACCTGATTGTTACTGTGGGTGTACATAGGATGAGGGGTTCACCTGACACTTATACACATTTGCTAGGCCTGCACTGCTATGTCAGGTACTCCATTTCAGTCAGTACTGTTGCCTATCGTACTGGCTTGAGGCATACTACTGTACTACAGATCTTAGCTTCCAATTTCACGTATATTAGTTTGTGACTTCATAGCCTACCCAACCCACAGCACACTGCCTGGCCTGCTGTTATCTGTCTGCATAGGCCTGAGGGGAAGTTACTCATATGCCTCTTCAGAGGGCATGATACAGCATTTGTTTGTGTTTGCGTTAGTCTACAATTGTCCTGCTGTGTCTGTGCCAGTGAAATGCTGTCATGGCTTAGTGGTTCAGTACTGTGACTATAGTGCACTATAGTGCACAGTATCCTGCGTTCGTGCCCTGTCACTGCTTTTTATTTTCCTGCTGGGCAGACCAGACTGCTTAAGGAACAGTAAAGCAAGTGTGAGCATGTTTACCTGACTTTGCTCAACTTTGCCCAACCTTGCCCGACTTTGCCCAACATTGTCCAACATTGCTCAATGTTGCCTGACGTTGCACTAGTTAGCGTGGTGCGCAGCTCCACGCAATTGTGTTTAAATATGCAAAATAGTGGTAAAATGTGCTTAGCACTGCTTTATATTGCTGAAAATAGGGCAATCATGCCTCAGGTGGTGCTGCAGGGCTGCCTATGGCGGATGCGCATAGTACACTCCCTATACATGTTTGAAAAGAGGTAGTGTCAAGTTAGGCATCCCTTTTATTGTATGTGCGAGTCAGAGAGAGGTGTCATTTCCAGGGTTCCTACTGAGTCAGTGTATGTGCTATGCGTTGCCTCTTTGCCAAGGCCAAGGCATACTGGGCACGCCTCCTTCTGCCTACTGGGGAAGGCTCAGTTTGTTCCTCCTCCGAGTCACGCTGTGCCTGTGCAGGCCTTGGCAATGGTGGGGGCCTGTTTGGCCCTGCCCCATGCTGTTCCTGCTGCAGCTGTTTTCACAGGATCATATTGTGTAGCATGGCACATACCATGACAATTTGGGTACATGTAGTTGGTGAGTACTGCAATGCTCCACCAGATGTATCCAGGCACCGGAACCGTGACTTGAGCATCCCAAGCACATGCTCAATAATGTTTCTTGTTTCTGCGTGTGCCTCATTATGGAGTTCTTGTTCAGGTGTATGTGCATTTCTGATGGGTGTCATCAGCCACGGCTCCAGTGCGTATCCAGCATCCCAACACTAGGTGACCGTCAGGGATATCCCCATTGGCAAATCTCTGGTACAGCTGTGTCAGATGCCAGATGTGGGAATCGTGATAGCTTCCAGGGCAGCCAGCACACACATTCATTATTATGCCCTGGGCATCGCACATGACCTGGCAGTTGGAGGGGAAGCCCTTGCGGTTGATGTAGACCCTACCCCGCTCACCGGGTGGTGCTTTGATGTGTATGTGCGTGCAGTCTATTGCACCCACTACCTCAGGGTATTCTGCTATTTGGTGGAAAAGATGCATATTGCTGGCCAATGCCTCATGGGAATTGGGGAAATATACCTAGTCACCGACATGTGCTGACATGGCATCCAGGAACTGCTGCAGTACCCTGGATGCTGATGCCTGTGAAACCCCCATCATATCACCAGTTGGTCTCTGGAAGGTACCTGTAGCTAGAATTCGTAGGCCAACACATACCTTGGTATCCACTGGGTTGGGTTCCCTTCTGTTGGTTCTGTGTGTGAAGCGTGGCCGGCACAGCTCAACAATTTGCGGCAGGAGGTCTCTGTCCACTCTATAGTGCTCCACTATCTCCAGCTCATGTAGCCCCTGGTAGGTTACCCTGGGTCTGTACACTCTTCTCCTTCTCCTCACTGTGGGTTGCTCAGCAGCATTCACAACATCACCACCCTCAGCACCTTGCACATGTTGGTTTATGATAGCAATAGCAGCCCCTAACATTTTGTCTGACTTAAGCTTTTTAAGTTTTCACTCTTTGTATACTGCAGTGCTGCAGAGCTCTTGGGAAAAAACAGGGTAGACTGCTGTTTGCAGAGTGTAAAGTGCTGGGCTGGGCTAATCTACTGCCTGTGTAATTGGCTGATTATGATATATTTCACCTGGCAGCTCTGCTAGTTCTCCTTGGTTAACTTTCTACTACTTCTTTTCCTTCCTTTTCCCTTTCTGTTTCCACAAGGGGCAGCGCTGCGCAAACAAGCACACATGCGCGCACACGGTGTAAGCACGTTTGCAAAAAATTTCAGATATATCTATGGAGTATGCCTTTGGTTTCTTGTTTTCAGCTAGGACAACTGTAGACACGACTCTTGCAATCCTGAGCAACTCAGGGCAAACACAAGCCACTGTGCTCCAATAAGCTTACAGTCTTTTAGACATACCCCCTCATGATGTCACCTATCTTCTACTCTACTACTCCCCTACTCCTACACTTACACTCTAGGGACATGGCTCACATGCCGGGGAAAATTGGGATTCACTATCCTTATCCTCATTTGCATAGGATTGCCTACTAATGCTTGGTTACATCCCTCACACTGAGCTCCCCCCCCCCCTTAGCAACCACTACTCAGTGGCCATGTTGTTTTCAGCCTGTCATTCACCTGCATGGCAGAACAAGCTTTTTAGTGAAAATGCCCATTTTTGGCTATTTTTCAATTTTTTTCATTTTATTTAAAGCACTGCACGTTTGTGCGGCGCTGCGCTACGCTTAAACATCGGAGATCAGGGGGAAATGGATTTTAAGGATTTATAACATTTGCAAATGCCAATGGCCTTATATTTGGCCATTGGCATGCTTCCTCAACTACATGCATCCTTTATTTGGAGCTGTCATAGCTCAGTTTAGCTATTTGCAGAATGGTACTCCGTTACCAACGAAGTACATTTCTGCAAATAACACTACTCTTACACGGACAGGTTAGGGTTTCCTGGATCGCAAATTTACCTCATTTGCATAGCTTTCAGCAGCAAATGAGGTAATTTGCATACCCTAACACTGTTCGTGCAAGAGTAACTTTAGAAGCTCTCATGCACACCCCTGCCGGCTGTTGCTGGATCGCTCGACAGACATATTGGCTGTCTGCCGTCTTACACTAATCTTAGACTCCGTGCAAGCCTTCATAAATCTGGCACATAATATCTTAACTATTTACAAAAGTCCATAACAAGAATTCCATATATTACTCTAAACAATCACAACTTTTCAAGTAAATTACTATATTGCCTAGTGAGCAGGATGCAAAATGATATACTTCACCCCAGTGACTTTATTAAATCAGACTTTATTTCTACTAAAACAGAAAACTAAATAAACTCTGTTTAAGACAGAAAATCGAATAGTATTAGACAACGCATTTAAAGAAAGTTATATATCACAATATATATAATATACATAATACACAATATATAAAAAGAAAAACTTCATCCTGTCTTCAGTCTCGACTGGGAAGCCCTGTTGCAGTTGGGAAGGAGTCTCAATCAGCAAAACAGTCTTGGGCAGTGCATCTACTCCATAAGTGAAGCTTCTGCCCAAGTGCAGAAAGCCCCAGCTATATTGGACACCTGCCCAGAAGGAACAGGAAATACTGCCAAATACAATGACTCTGCAATTTTCAAATACTTTTACTGGAATTTTCCAGAACATACATGTTTTACAGCTGAATATAATGACTTTGCTAAAATTACTAGAATGTTCCAGAACACAACATCATACAATTTTGTTTGTGTCTTTCGGCTTTTCCCGGTTAGGGGTCGCCACAGCGGAACTCCGGTCCGCTAATGATTGGCAGTTGATTTTTATGTACCGGCTTTCCAGGCCTGACGCACAACCTTCAACGAAGGTACGCCCATTCATGCATGTCTCCACGCAGAAGACACTCTAGCTGAGAATCAGACCGGACAGTGTCTTACTGTGAGGTGACAACGCTACCGCAGCACCACCACCGTGGAACACAACATCATACAATATGTTACATAAAAAGAAACAAAGAGAATGTCAAGATATAGTGAGATGACAGTCAAATAACCACAATCACTCAGTGTACCACTCTTTCATATCACATTCATATTACATTTGGCCCCTTGACTATTGACTCACTTATATCCGACATTCAAAACTCTGTTTGTCTTCTTATACACACAGTAAGTTAAATTATAATTCCAGAAAGTTAATAAAATCAAAATGATAATTAGAACTAATATTGGCTGTATTAACCTATTTAATAGTTTGGTTCCAGACGCTGACCATCTAGTAAATACATTCCACCAATTATGTGCTGTATCAGATGTTTTCTTTGCTAATCAATTTATTCCCTGTAAGAATACTTGTCATCTTGTGATGTAAAATACTATAATTTGCTGCTTGTAAATGTTTTACAAGATGTTCAGTATTATTCAATACTTTCCATAAAGAATCCAAATTAAACGTCAGATTAGGATAGTCTAACACATTTGGCAACCATGTATGAAATATATTAACATGTTTTTCTGGAGAGAAGATATATGTTTCATTATGCAGTTAAATGAGTCATGTTGCCTAAACAGCCTACAAAAGGATTTCCTAAAGTATATAATAATCTTTGATTTGTTACTAAACATATAAATTGTGGTACTAGTTCAATAAACATCTCAAAAGTAAAAGGTAATATAGTCCATTTGCATATATTAATGGAATTCTGAAGAAAACATAGCTCATATACAGGGGAATATTGTCCACAAATAAGTCCATCCATTGTTTCAGTACAGTGTTCCAATTTATGTGTCCTATTTGAAAAGTCAATGTAGTTTCCTTCCATGTGTGGTAACTAGTAATGGAATGGATAAATAGAGGTCCAATTACTAAAGGTAAGGTCACAAACTGACATGTTATCTTTGCGTTTGTGACATTATAATGTATAACATAACCTGTACAATAGTCATTTGTACATTTTGTTTTTTTCAGAAAATAATCTTATCCAATTAGTACCACGTATCCATTTGCCAAACAACTGTCTCCATATGTACTCATTACTAAGCATTAATTTTGTTTGTACAAGTTTTTCTGCATTGATATATAAAAAGACTGCAAAGTACATGTTCTCCAATTCACAAACTTAGTAACATTTTCATCAAATGTTAAGCTATAAACCACAGAATTACTAAACTGATTTAAAATTCTTTTTTCATAGCCAACAAGTTGTTTTATGTGTACCAAACTGTAGGATTCCACTGTACTTGTAAGTGTATAATTTGTGAAATATCTCGAGCAACAGTGATAATTTTATTACCTAGGATTTCAATGTCAGCCGCATTCAAACTTCCCAACCAAGTACCAACACCTCCTAATAAGGTACTATACCATGCTCGTTTTTGCCTACACTCACCTGTCTTCAGAAAAGTAATATTAAAGCATACTACAGTTTTTTGATATTCCTGTACTACATATTTACATGTAGAAGGTACTTTAACTATTTAATCAAAATGAGCCTTAGGATTATTATTTAATACAGTTATTTGTGAACCTCATGCATTTTGATTCGTGATTTGAGTTGCATTCATACAAAATAATACAGTGATACTTCGCATGTCAATTGATTCATTATAAACATCGGTTTCATTCTGACAAAAATAATAATTTTCTTTATATGTTTGTTCATATTAACAATTGCAACATTTTATGTCCATTTCATTTTTGTTACCATAACTTGTCCCTCATCCAGTAACGGAACATATGAATGTCCTTTCCTTACTCTCCAAATGGTCAGGTTTCATTCAAAAGTCAAATAACAACAGAACATCCTTGTCCATAAAGACAGGTAAACATTCCTTGTGTTCTGTTCTGTGTACTGTTATCCCATCCCCACCAGATTACTGTTGAATTCATTTTAATTGCTTTCACACCTGGTGTTACACATTCTGCCAAAGAGACTCCATACAGTACAGCGAGAGGACCACCAGTCACCATTACATATATCTGAATTGGAATCTGAAATTTAAAGAGAATAGTATGATTATTCTTGTAAATAACAGCAATCAGCTGGCACATATTCCCATTTCTCCTTTCCTGGTTTAATAATTAAAACTGTATTATCATTTCTGATGGCAATAACTTCTGCCTGTTCAGGTTGTTTGTTGGGCTCCTGAACCCATATTTTTGCACCTGAATTAATGTCATGCATGCCACATGTGTTGTTTTTCAAAAGCAACAATAGGTGATGCTTGTTCTTTGATGACTGTGCCATCTAACACAGGTACAATCAATATCTGAGCTACCCTAGCCTTTTTTCTGTATACAAACGATTTCACCGGATGTGTTTAACAAAATAATTTTAATTTCCCCTTGATAATTTGCCTCAGTAACTCCATCTACAACCAGAATTCCCTTCAAGGCAAACTTTGACTGAGGTATTATCCAGCCAAAATATTTTATAGGAATCTGAATTCTAATTCATGGTAATATTTTATGAGCATTCATTGAGTATAAACTCAATCCTGTAGCTTCAAGTGTGGCTATAGTAGGGGCTAATGCACCTACCTGTGTTTCCCAAAGTACAATTGTTTCTGTTGCAGAATATGGTTTAATTTGCAATGCTGAAGTTAACATTCTCATTAATGGTGTTTCTGTTTCTGAAATTGGTCTAGTATTCAAAATTTGCAATGCCATATTTAATCTCTCCAATTTTGCAAAGTACCATTCCCTAATTTTTTAACTTTTTCTTTAAGTAACCCATTCATTCTTTCAATTAATCCAGCTGTCTGCAGGTAATAGGGTATATGAAATATCCATTCAATATTATGCTGTTTTGCAAATTCTTGCACCATTCTCCCTTTAAAATGAGAGCCATTATCACCTTAAATTTACAAAGGCATTCCATATTACAAGATAATCAAGTCTATGGTTTTCAAAGTACTTACCTGTGTTGCTCATCAGCATGGGAGACCAATAAAGTACCCAGAATAAGTATCTACTGCTGTACATCTATATTGACAACCTTTATTTGATGACAAAGGACCGATGTAGTCAATTTGCCATATTTGTCCTGGTAACTTTCCTCGTCCTATATGTCCCTGAACTATATGGGGCATTGATCTATGTTGTGTATGCTGACATACTGGGCACTGTAATATAACAGCTTTAATTAAATCTAAAGGAAGAGCAATTCCTCTTGTTTGTGCCCATCTCTAGGTAGGCTTCTCTCACAGATGTGAACATTTCTGAAGCACCCACTTTGCCATCTCCATTTGCTCACAGTCATCCTGCATATCTGCTTCTGCAATTCTTGTTTGTACATCTGTAATAGAATTAAACCATCATTCTAGAGAGTCTGCAGAACAATGTGCATCAACATGAGAAACTGTTACAGTGCCTTAATTTATCATTTCCCAAACTGATTGCCGCATTTCTTTTCCCAAATTTTTTTGGAATGAATTTTCCAAATTGTAGGCAGCCAGGTTGCTAGTCAATTTGCTACTGATCAAGAATCAGTATAAATATGACATGTTCCTGGCATCTCCTGTTTCAATGCTTGATATACAAATTGTAACTCTGCATACTGACTACTTTTTCCACTCCTTGATGATGTTAAGATTTTCTTAGTTACCGGATTTTAAGACACCGCTTTCCAACATCTTTTATTTACTACGTATTTTGCTGACCCATCAGTAAACCAAACATGTTTGCATTGTTTAAGCGGTACCTGTATATATGGCATTCCCCAATTTACTGGGGATTCAATGACTGGTACATCTTTGTCAATAACAGACAGTTGTTGATCTATCAGTATTTGAGCTACCTTTTCATGCAACATTGCCACTCTATTAACTCCAGGTTTACCATACCATTTCCATTTAATAATACTTGCTTCTTGTGTATGGCCTATTCTATAAATTCTGGGTGAACTCATCATCCATTGTATTATAGGTATTTTGGGTCACAGCAATACAGGATGTCCTACTGTCATTTGTTTGATATCTACTGGCATCCAAAAGGAAAATATCTTTCTCTTGCATCTAGTAACTTCCTTGTCCAGAACCCTAATGACACTTGTTTTAATCCCTGCTTCTGCCAGAGGCTCCAATTGGCATAATGATCTTATACGGACACATGCAATTCTACTTCCCCATCCTGTAGGGGCCATAAATCAAATGCCTTCTGAATAGCCCACTTTGCTTGTTCAAATGTTTTCTGCTGATCATCCCCCATGCAAACTCATACTTCTTTCTAGCTTTGTGGAATAGCAGGGAAAGTATTTGGCTCAAGTGAGGAATATGCTGTCTCCAGAATGCAATCCTTTAAAACATTGTGCTTCCCTTTTATCTCAAGGAGTCGAGAATTCTAGAATCTTTTATTTTGCCTTTACCAAAATTTCTCTATGTCCTTGATGTCACTGGATTCCCAAAAAACATCACTGTCTGAGCTCGGCCCTATATTTTATTAAGATTTATCTCCCAGCCTTTCATCTTCACGTGATTAATTACTACTTGAAATATTCACTCACTTCTTGTTCAGAAGTTCCTTGAATCAAACTGTGATCTATGTAATGTGAAATTTTCATATTCTGAGGTAGTTTTATCTGATCCAAATGTTCTGCTACTATCCGATGACAAATAGTGGGACTATGTAAATAGGGTCTATATCAGAAGAGCGAATGCTTAAAATAGTGAACGCTCTTCTATTGAACCAAAAACTATGAAACCTAAATGTCAAAGGCATGGATGATCCAAAAAAAAAAAAAAGAATAAACAAACAAAATAAAGTGGGGGAGGGCTTTGCTCCCCACACCCCCCGATGAGGGGGGTCTGTGCCCCCCACACCCCAACTTAAATATACCAATTCCGAAGATCACAGCACAGTGGAGAAAACAGCAATGTCCCGAGAACGGCCCAACATTTTTTCCTTGGGAAAAAAATTGCTGTTCCATGCTTTCAACATTTTGAGATTTTGTAGTTTTCGGTTCAATAGAACAGTGTTTGCTATTTTAAGCATTCACTCTTCTGACAAGAACCCATGTAAATAACACTGTGGTAATCAGGTAAATGTGTACTGTCATCCCTGCCAAGTAAAAACAAACTGATCATAATTTTTCTCTGCAATTTGTATGGTAAAGAAAGCATACACTAAATCCATTACTGTATACCAAGTGCCCTTGTGCGTTTGTACATTTTCTATTAACGTTATCAAATCTGGAACTGCAACTGTTAATGGCAGAGTATACTTATTTAGTTCCCGATAATCTACTGTCATCTGTCAGGATGGGCCTATATTAAATCACTGAATGCTTAAAAAAGCGAACGATGATTGATCAACCCTATGTAAGCAAAAGCTTACAATGTCGAAGTGTCAGAACAGCGATTATTTTCCAAGGGAAAAAAATCGCTGTTCCAACAAAAAAAAAATCAATTTCAAACATCACATTAAGTGGGGGGCTTCACCCCCCACACCCTCTCTACTTAAATATACCAACTTCGAGACCGCACTACAGTGCCGAAAATGGCAAAGAACTAAAGCGGCTTTGATATTTTGTGTTTTCAGCCTTTTAAGTTCAACCAAGGCTCATTTGAAAGAATGCATCTTCAGCCTTCTAATATAGACCCATCAGGATCCATCTGACTTTTTGACGGACCAAACTGGATTATTCCATGCTGTTGTAGTTGTCTTTAAGGCACCCGCATTCAGTAAATCTTGAATTATCTCACCTATCTCCTTATGTCCCCTGGAATTCTATACTGCTTTAAAATGATCACCTTTGTTGATGGGGATAATTTCACAGGTGGCATCAACCTTTCCTGCTCTCACTACTTTTACTGAAAAATACAGTTTAACACCAAATTGATACTGTCCATCAGACAGATTCAATGTCAAGCCTTTTACAATGTAAATTCCTATTATGTATTTAGGTATAGGCACTATCAACACAGGATACTTTTTCTTTGGTAATTGATCTATTTTCATTTCTAACATCATTTGAACTGCTCTGATTTGTTTTCCTCCAAGTCCAGTAATAGTAACTTGTCATCCCTTAAATAAACTTGGATTACCATAAATCAGTGAGGCCTCCACTCCAGTATCAATTAGAGCTCGGACCTGTCGTTCATTTTTACTTTTCCAAAATATTGTCAAATCTACATATGGTCGAATATCTTGCCTAGCCCATCCACTTACTGGAGCTTGGCCAATTTCCTAATCAAAATGTAAATTTGACAAATCAGGATACATCAAAAGTGGAGCAGAATGATCTGCTGAATTTTTTCCCTTATCCTCAACTTTACTTTCTGACATACACATCCTGTTTTTCTAAATTCCAACTCTGCCTGCCTTTCTTATTCAAACCTCTCCTTTTGTACATTTCCCACATTGTCGGGGTATCTATTCCATCAATTTGATCCTTTAACACCCCATCCTTTAGCAATGCAGCAAACATCTCCTTTTGGGATACTCAAGCCTCTCTACATCTGTCACCGCTATTTTCCCATCTGTCACTATTTGATAACTTTGGTCCCCATTCACCTAAGTCTCCCAACTGTCTTAATCTCTCAATAACCTCTGAAATTGCACTTCCTGTTTCATTGATTAAATATCTTAATATCACTGACTTATAAGCTGGTGGTGCTAACTTAATGATTCTATTTCGAGTTGCAGCTGTTAAAGCATTCTGTAATAACTTGTCAGCAGTCCCTACAATTAAAGCAGAATTCATTGTTTCCTTCTTCATCTGCTGAATGGCATCCCACAAAGTGTACCATGATTTGTCATTCAAAGGCCAACCTGAATCTGTCTAATATTTTCCTGCACAACAATTTGCTATGATTGTAAAAACAGATATTACAGGTCCATTGTAATTTTATAACGTATCTTGTATTGAGGGCTCATTACTCAATAGGCAAAACTTTTTTGCGTGATGATCATCTACCTGTTCCCCAGTAGCTCCAATTTCATAAAGTCTTACTAACCATGTAATTAATGATTCTCCTGGACTTTGTTTAAACTTTTTAATTATGTCACTTACTTCTTCTTGTGCAAAATCTTCCATATGATTATCATATTGCCCTGGCTGTTGTCCTTGTGGACCAGGAATCATCTGTAACTTCTGTCTAAGAATTGGTTTGACTTTTATTGACCCCTTTGTATCCCCTTCCACTTCTATAGAAGAATTGTTGTTATTTTCATTATCTGAATCTGACTGGGATGGAGGGTCAGAAGAGTACCAAATGTCTCTGCCCCAACAATCTGGATCCCAATTAACACCTGCCTTGACTATTGACATATGCACTTTCATTTTACTGATTTGATGTCTTTGTTTACAATATTTGCATCTTTACATACTGATACGTCTGTTTTATCTGCCAACAATTTGCCCTGGCACTTAAGTATTACATTTTGTCTCTCTAACTCTGCAATTTATTTCTCTAATTGCTTTATTTGTTCATTTACATATTTTGTCTACATGTTGTTTTCGGTATGCAGTCAACAGGATCCAGCCTCGTCTGCATACTGCACTCAATTCTTTCCCTTTCTGTATTGAAACTTTTTGTAAGCATGCTTGCACTGAACTTGGTTCAGCATCTTTCAGACAGACATCCCAATTTTCACTTAATCCTGAAACACTTGACCATTCTAAAGCTACTGTTTTGTAAGGATCCTGGTCCCATCCTGGGATTTCTACTTTAGCAGCTGCTATTTCTTTCTTACTTTTCTTTTTAAACGTTTTGTATCCTGCCAACTACATCAATATAATGTATTGCCTCATGAGCAGGATGCGAAATGATACTTCACCCCAGATAGTTTATTAAATTAGATTTTATTTGCACTGAAACAGAAAACTAAATAAACTCTATTTAAATAAGACAGAAAATAGAATAGCATTAGACAACACATTTAAAGAAGTTATACATCCCTGATGATTCAGAAAGAGACACAGTCATAAGATTACATACAAAAGTAGCCAACATGCAACTCAGGTAGATTTACTCCTAGTAAGGAAAAGGCACTGGGGTAGAATCCATGATTGCAATGTCATCCCCAGTGAAACAGTCAGCCCACAGCATAAACCACTAGTTGCCACAATAGGCTGCTAGCAGTGGTCAGATAAGGCTCTAAGGTCAACAGACACCAGGCTGAAGACCTGGAAGTTGACTGGAGAGAAAGTACAACAGTTCAAGGAATTGCTCAGGGCTCTAGCACCCCATGAAGAGGAGGAAATAGGTGCAGCTGAACAAGAATGTCAGCACCTAAAAACAGCATGGCTTAGGACTACAGAAAAGATATGTGGCTGAGGCAGGTATGGAAATAAGGTACACAAGGAAAGCTGGTGGTGGAATTCAGAAGTCCACGAAGTCATCAAAAGAAAGAAAGACTGCAAGAAGTGGGAGATAGAAAAGAAGAGGAACGACTACTGGTTGGCTAACAAAGAAGCTAAGAAAGAAGTTGCAATAGCAAAGAATAGGACATTGGAGGCATTCTACCAACTTCTGGAAAGTGACTCAGTAAGGGGCACAAAGAAACTATATCAGGCTGCAAGACAAAGACAGAAAGATAAAGAATATATTCAGACACCCTTGATAAGGGATGCCAGCAACAACCTGCTCACCAGTCCACAGGACATCAACGGCAGATGGAAGGAGTATTTCCAGCAAGAAAACCCCCACAGAAGCTGTACTGCCCCAGAAACAGACTACAATGAGAGAAGAAGAAAGCCCACACTAGAAGAAGTAAAAACAGCACTAAGGAAAATAAAGTCAGGTAGAGCAGCAGGCTCAGATGAGGTCACAGTGGATATGATAAAGATGCTGGGTAAGATAGGGGATAAATGGTCCCTGAAGGTACTAATAGCAGTGTGGAGAGAAAGGCATATCCCAGATGACTGGAGAATAAACATACTTGTGCCAGTGTACAAGAACAAAGGGGACATCTACAACTGTGGGCAGTACATAGGCATCAGACTCCTATCACAGTGCATGAAAGTTCTAGAGGCAGTGATTGATAAATAGATATGCAGAGTAGTAGAATGTAAAATGGGATATGAGCAGTTCAGATGCAGCACAATTGACCCGATGTTTGCAGTGAGACAGATACTTGAGAAGAAGCTAGAGATGAGGATAGAGTTCAACTGGACATTCCTAGATTTGGAGAGAGCATATGACAAGGTCCCAAGAAAGTTAATGTGGGCAGTACTGTGGTGGTATGAAGTCCCAGAAACATTGGTAGAATTAGTGCAGGCTGTGTACAAGGTCCCATTGACTCAAGTATGAACAGTGTTCTGCCTCACAGAGGGGTTCCCAGTGGGAGTGGGTGTACACCAGAGTTTAGCTCTGAGCCCATTGCTGTTCATACTGGTGATGGACTACATTAGCAAATAGGTCGAAGGAGACAGATCAACAAAGTTGCTGTATGCAGATGGTGTGGCATTACAGACAGACCCTGAGCCAGAACTTCAGCAAAGGATATGAGAATGGAATGCAAAATTGAAGGCACATGGGATGAAACTAAGCACAGATAAGACAGTGGTAGTGGCAGCAAATTGGGGAAATCAGAAGAAGCTAATGATAGAGATGGAAGGGAAGATAGTGAAACAGGCAAACAGCTTCAAGTATCTGCGAGGGGTGGTTGTGGAAAAGAGAAGTCTGAATGAAGAGGTCAAAGCTAGAATCAGAGGGGCTACAACCAACTGGCATAGAGTGTCAGGTGTAGTCTATTACAGAAGAAAGCCAAAGAAGCTGAAAAGTAAGGTGTACAAGACAGTGGTGTGAACAGCACTACTGTAGGGTATAGAAACATGGGCAGTAAAGGCAGAACAGCTGAAGAAGTCAGATGTGATGGAAATGAAGTGCCTGAGAAGGGTGGCAGGATGCACACCGTGAGACAGATGAGGAAATGAGGACATACGAGCAGAAGCCAAAGTAGCTCCAATTGCAGAAAAGATCAAAGAGAACAGATTATGGTGGTTTGGACATGTGCAGAAAAGCAGAAGACAATTGGGTGAGGAAGATTTGGGACAGACAGGAAGAAAGTAAGAGGAAGCGAGGACATCCAGCAAAAGAGGTGGATGGATTGTGTGAAAGAAGATCTGCAACAGTCAGGCATGAGTGTTGAAGAAGGCAGGAGTTGGCAACAGTTAACACAATACCCCAATCCCATGTAGAAAAAATGGGAAAAAGGGGGCTGATAATGACGATGATGATGATACATCACTGATAAAGAGAAAACTTCATCCTGTCTTCAGTCTCAACTGGGAAGCCAGATGTAGTTGGGCAGGAGTCTTCATCAGGAAAATGGTCTTGGGCAGTGCATCCAATCCACAGGTGAGGCTTCTGCCCAAATGCAGAAAGACCCAGCTATATATAACAAAGTTGTTTACCACAAATTATAAGCGTCGGTACTTTTCCAATTTAGACTGGACCTTGCTGGAACATTCTGTGGTGTTGGCCACCCATCCCAGAGGGAACAGCATTGCCTGTCAAATACAATGACTTTGCAATTTTCAAATACTTTTACTGGAATTTTCCAGAATACACAACATGCTTTATAGCCAAATATAATGACTTTGCTGAAATTACTAGAATGTTCCAGAGCACAACATCAGAACACAACATCATACAATATGTCACACAGAAAGAAATAAAGAGAATGTCGAGATATAGTGAGATGACAGATAGATAACCAAATCACTCAATGTATCCCTCTTTCGTATCACATTCATAGCACAATCACTTAATTTTTGCCAAGATGTATGTTGGTGAGTGACATTAGGAATTCTCATTTTTATGGTTAACAGTTCTTTTACAGTCTTAACTAAACAAACAAATTCAGTGAAAGACAAAGTAGTTTTACATTTCCAATTCTTTATAACAACTTTCTTTGCTATAGCTAATATAGACCAAAAAATGGCACTTGTGGAGTTGGGATAGAAAGTGGGATTGGGAATTAAATAAGATCAAATAGTTGGTAATAATACAATTATCCAAAAACAATGCATGAGCAAAATTTTTGAACTCCATCCAGAAAGAAGCTACTATTTTGCATTCTATTACCATATGAAACCAATCAGCATCAGGAACTTCATTGCATCTCCAAAAATTAACTAACTTTTTCTGATTTATATATTAGTACAACTTTATGCAGAGTAAAGAACTTTATGTTGGTACTTCCAAGTATAAATTTTCCAATAAAGGGAAGATGTAGATTTTCCTGCAGATTTTAAAAATAGTCTTCTAATAATATCTGAAAAAACTTCACTATTAATTTTTGTTTAGTAGTTCCAAAATGTCAAACCTGAGGTAATAAACTCTGCTCTTATAATTCTATAAATTATAGATAAATATGATATATTATTACTTAAATTGCTACTGACATTATAGAAAAATTCTAAATTTTTTGGTATATGTTTTGTTTGATAATCCAGTATGTATTTTTGAACAGTAGGTATGAATCTTTCATGTCTGGCAGTATTTATTAACTTTAATCCTCTGTGATTTACCAGAAATTCAAAACTTTTCTGAGGCATACAGCAAAAATGTGAGACAAAATCGGGGATGTCCTGCAAAATCATGGACAGCTGAGAGATACTAGTAACTAAAATATAAATACGCTTCCTTTCTTTGTTCAAATATAATTGAACTGCAGCAGACTTTAAAACAGCAAGTGATTAACTATCATCTTCATATGAACATGTAACCCTAAATAGCATTCTCGATTGGTTAATGCTATAGATAAATTAATCTATTTCCTCTTTAATCACAGCCTGAGAATTGCCTTTGTCCAAGCAGAGTGGAAAACAGCAACAATAATCCTCTTGCACAAAAGTGGGGGCCATCAACTGGCCCTAGGAACTACAGATGCATAAGTCTATCCAGTCACATCTGCAAGGCCATGAAAAGAATCATCGTGGACATTATCAACAAACACATAAGTGACCTTCAAACTCTAGACCGAAACTAATTTGGCTTTGATAAGAGTGGATCATGCTTATTAAACCTAGTAGACTTCTTAGAGAAAGTCAACAAAGACCTGAATGAAGGTAAGACAGTGCATAAAACCTATATTGACATGTCCAAGACTTTTGACACAATCCCCCACCTGAATATCATTGAGAAACTCTCCCAGCTGAGGATTAACCCTTACATCACTAGATGGATAGCCAATTGGCTCACTGAAAGAGCACATACTGTCAAAGTTGGTGGCTTAATCTCTACCAGAACAACCGTCACTAGTGGCGACCACAAGGATCTGTGCTGTGACCTTTATTGTTCAGAATCTATTTTTTGGAAGTCCAGGGTACAGTAGAAGGCCTTTGGCTTAACAAGTTTGCTGATGCTTGCAAATTGGGGGCAATCACTGAGTCCACTAATGATGCTAACATATTACAGGGGGGTCTAACACAGACAAATGATGGTGCCAAAATCATGGCCTACAACTGAATGCAAAAAATTGCCATTAGTTTTGCCTTTGGCAAAATGGATTTCCCCACTAATTACAGTAATGACAACACCCAAGCTCCAACCCAGTGGTGCAAGACCTGGGAACACAAGCAGATAGCATTCTGAACTTTGACCACCAGTTTTCCATAGTGGTAAGGAAAGCCTTCTATGTTTGCACATCATAATTCAAGGCATCGCATCCATGTCTGAGGATGTTATAACACCACTGTACTCGACCCTCAGCACTACATTAATAGAGTACAATGCTCCCTATTGTATGTACCTCACCAGAAACCCTTGCAGCAGCTGGAGAGACCACAGGAGGTTCACAACAAGAAAATACAGGGCCTCCAAACCATGCTATGACATACGTGGATAGACTGAAAACCCTGTCACTGTACTCTGTATTGTATTGTCTTCTAAGAGGTGACTGGTACCTGACCTAAGGGCAGTCTCTGACCCTGCCCTGATGTGAATGCTGCACATCTGTAAATCTAATGGCACAAGAGTCAGTTGCCCTAGGGATCTTAACCTTTCCTGTGACATTAACAGAATATGCTTGAGAGACAGATATATCTCCCAGAGACTGCCACTATGTCCCCTTACTCTGATGGTTGTTGGAGTGCTTGATGTCTTCTCCTATGGACCATAAGGGAGAGCAGCCTCTCCATCTAGCATAGGCATGCACCAATAGTGCTTCACATGACCCTATGCACCAACCTTGACATGTCGTAGCAGGTGATAAAATTCCCACCTCCACCAATACTTCCAGAGAGTACCATAGCACCACCTGCCAGGGTAGTGCTACCTGATACCACAGGAAGTGCAGGGGCAGTGGAGGCAGTGCTGCCAGACTGGGTCCTAGATGTGCTGGGTGTCAGTGCCGGAGCCAGTGGAGTGGGAGTAGGCTGAGCCACTGGGGTTAGCCAACCTCCCTGTGCTGTAAAGCATTTTGTGATTTGTCAGAGATGGATGACATGGAAACATTTTGATGACACATAGAAAAAAAAAAAGAGAGATAAGGGTTGGGGTGAAAGAATAAGAAAGAGATAAAATTATGCCATCATATGTGACATACAATGCATGATCACAGTAATAAAGTATTTTATCTGAACTTTAACATTTAAGTACACTTCTTAAGAACTATAAAGTATAAGTAAGGATTGCTCAAAGTAATCCTTGAAATGTACATCTATTGCACATAAGCTTGATCCAGTTGTACAGATTAAGTTTGTACAGATTAAGTAAACAGTAGGGCATTTATGCCACTTGTGTAGAAATTAATTTATGTAATATTTTTAAAGGATTTTACTATTTTATAGTGGTTACTTCTGCTATTTGAATCCACAATGTCTGACTAATGTCTTAGACTTGACTCCTACAGTTGGCATGTGCTACAGACGGAAACATGCATGCTGCCTTTTACAGTTAAGATATGCATGCTTACTTTGCTACAACTGTTGCTGTTGTGTCTTTCAGCTTTTCCCGGTTAGGGGTCGCAACAGCGGAACTCCGGTCCGCTAATGATTGTAGATATTTATGTGCTGGCTTGCCGGGCCTAATGCACAACCTTCAACGAAGGAACGCCCATTCACGTATGTCGCCACACAGAAGACGCTCTAACTGAGAATCGAATGGGCAACGTCTAACTGTGAGGCGACAATGCTACCGCAGCACCACCACCGCAGTACTTTGCTACAACTGTATAGAAAAGAAATACATTTAAAAGCTAAAATAATACATCTATCTATCTATCTATCTATCTATCGATCTATCTATCTATCTATCTATACCCCTTGCTTCTCTCAGTCTTTCTAGATGCTCAGCATGGGCCTTTCTATTTGCCAAAATCTCTGCACTGGCTGTGGAATAAACAGAAGAGAGCAGGTGAAGAGTATTATGCGTGCCAGTCTTGCCTATATGCACCTTTCTATCTGCTGTAAATTCCCTTTATCAGTATACTTACACAACCATCAGATGTCAGCAGTCCTGAGCTCATCCAGCCACTGGGTGAGTGCATCTCTCTTGCATCTTTTCAGGTCATTAAAGTGATGCTTACACTGTTCTCTGGTGCGTGGAATGCCAGTCATACTGGAGACAGCCTTGTCCAGACTATTCCAAGCCTCAGAGTTGTATTGGGAGCTGATTTAGTTCCCCCTGCAAAAGCCTTCAGCTGTGACGCTTTACAAGGAGTCCATTGAAAATTCAGGATTCCTCAACACCCCACGTCTGTGCCCCAAACTGATTACCTTCCCTTCTACCACTAGACATGTCCACCAGGGAGAACAGCAATAGTTAAGAATGATCTCTTGCCAATGCATGCTATCTCGTTTACTGGTGGTGTACAAACCCGAATTATGCCAAATGCATTTGCACAACGGTAAGTGGAGCACAACAGTGCCAAACAGAGAGGAAAGCAGTTTTGGAAACTGGAAGGTTAATCTGACACTTGGCATTAGTTTGAGGGTTGCTTGCTGTTGTAAATGTTAGGTGTTTTAACTTTGTAGACATGTACTGGGGGCATAAATTTCATGACCAACAAAATTTGGTTTGGCTTTAAACGCTGATAAAATAGATTTTTACAATGTGGGATTCAAACCTATATATCAGAGACAAAGTATTTTCTTCCACAGCAGTGATTTTCCATCCTTGCCACAGAAAAAGTGCTTCTCAGACATAATCATGAATTATATATAAATACACATGACAGTTTGCAGGGTTAACGGTGTAAGTGTGTGACCTGACATGGTCCTGGTTTATGTGTGTATGAGTCTTACTGAAGTCTGAAGGCCAAATTGCACAATTATAATTACAGAAACATAGGAGTCATACCCTTAGTCACACATATAGTTCATATGATCTCCTCTGCTATATAAACTTATTATTTATAATTATGTTTAACATTTTTTATGTGATATTTAATTTATGTGATATTTAATATAAAGTGAAATGGAAGAACAGTAAAAATATTTGGAATTTTCTGTATTAGAATGCAGGAAAACCTGTATTGCAGCCCTACACTTACACTTTCTGCCACAGGAATAGTTAAATAACAGTTGTGTATTTTCCTATTCATTATTAACTTCTGTGTGTTAACTGCCACACAATGGTGTTTCGCATGTTTGAGTGGTGCCCAAAATACTTGATAGAATGTATCCATTTTGAAATTATATACTGTCTGCTTCCTAACTGCAGGTGTTCTAGACCTGCAAGTGTTAGGGAAGATTGGATAACACAGAAGAAGATTGCTATTACTTTGGATTTATCTGCACAAAAGACTACAGATCTTGATAAGGTATAATTGCATTTTTCAGTTATATACTGGACATGCTCACAGCTCACTAGGAAAAAAAAAAAATATATATATATATATATATATATATATATATATATATATATATATATATATATATATAGTATGTCTTTCGGCTTTTCCCGGTTAGGGGTCACCACAGCGGAACTCCGGTCCGCTAATGAAGGTACGCCCATTCACGCATGTCTCCACACAGAAGATGCTCTAGCTGAGAATCGAACGGCACAACATCTTGCTGTGAGGGACAACGCTACCGCAGCACCACCACCACAACCACCGCAGTATATATATATAAATATATATATATATATATATATATATATATATATATATATATATATATATATATATATATATATATATATATATATACATCAACAAATGTATGCACTTTTTGTCTGGGCATTCGTTCTCAGATGCACAGCCTTATTTAACTTTTATCACAAATGTTAGTTACAACCATTCCTCTTTACACTCTTCTATTGTTATTTCAGTGAAATGTAAATGTTGCATATTGTCAGTGACATAGAAGTGTTAGCCTTCTAGGATGGCTCATAGATACCTCTAGGGGAGTGTTGGCCACAGGTAGAGGTAGCCGGCAATTGCATAAAAATGAATGTTATATGGTAAATGTGTGGAAATGTTTTTGGGATAATTTGTTTGATAGGACTTACAACAATTCACTGATATTTTATTCCTTTGTTTGGTACAGAAATATAATTTGTTGTTGCTTTGGGGTGGGAGAGCCAAGTTCCATCTCTGTGTTGCCACAACCCAAAATGTTTTTACAGAGGCTTGCTTTGCTATAGTTACTCCTTGCTTTGGATAAAACCTTTGTGTGTGTGTGACTGTGATATGTTACAACCACATAACCCATTTTTATATTTGAATAACTTGAAAGGTTTTTGTTTCTCCAGTTGGTAATATTGAAAAACTAATAATATGTATTATATCTAAGCAGGACTTTTATTTATGTGATATTTATGTGTAGTATCCTTCTTTTGTGTCTTATGTTACCTAGGACTATGGCACCCAAGTGTCCCAATCCCCACAAACCCACCTTCAGTGACACCGAAAACTAGGTGATCGTACAAACATTTTGGCAAAATGGTGCCTTTCTGCTTGACAGAGGGCTTGGGGATATGTCTGGAAGAATGCAAAATTTGGCAGCAGATAGTGAATGAGGTGAATGCTGTTGGGGATGCAGCAGGACATATGATCAGGTGTGTCATAGGGCCACTGACATCATTTCTTCAGCCCAGAGATGAGCGCCACGACACACACATATTTTTAGAAAACCATGTAGACTTTATTGAATCTTTACCGCCATCTTTTATCCATTTTACAATTTTCAGTACTTCAGATACAGTTGGTTTAGATTGTGAATTCCATTTTCTAGTAATTTCTTCTTTGGTAGCCAATAGAATTAAAATTTAATCCTTTGTCGTGAGAAAGAAAGAAATTAAGAAAGAAAGAAAGAAAGAAAGAAAGAAAGAAAGAAAGAAAGAAAGAAAGAAAGAAAAAGCTGATATGTCTGCTACTATTTTTTTCCACCACACGAAAGAAGAAAACAGAAGCCAGTGACACTCCAAACACGATTTAATAAAACACCAAACTGCTCCAAACTGCTCTAGTGCTTCGGCTTTTACAGAGGATAATTCACTTGTAAAACATTATCCTATGTATACATCAATAATTAAAACATTAATTGGCATTCATTAACCTTTGTAAAACCTCTTAAAGATACATAGCTACAAAAAATCATTTCCAATTGCATTCCTGATTGATTCCCTTAGGACTCAAAGTATCAAACTTTAAAATAAAGATGGAGGGTCTATATTAGAAGACCGGATGTTTAGGTGATCGAACGCCTAAACATCGATCTTCTAATATCGAACTGCACAATGTCGAACATCCCAGGGAAACACATCCCTCAGCCACAACATAAAAAACATTACTTTACATCTAAATTAAGCCCACACCCCCCAACATGGAGGGCTGTGCCCCACCCCCACCCCCCCCAACTAAATATACTAACTCCAAAATCATTCAACAGTAGAGAAATAGCAAACTCCGGCGAACGGCCAAGGGAAATCTTTCCCTGCATTATTGAAAAACATTATTATGTTTTCAGCTGTTCGCCATTTTTTGCTTTCGATATTAGAAGATCGATGTTTAGGTGTTTAATCACCTAAACATTTGGTCTTCTAATATAGACCCAAAAATGGATTCTTTCCTTCTTAACTGTTTTTTTATATCCATCATCTCTAAACCATATTAAAAACTTGTTCCAACACTTTTGCTTGCAATTCCTTAGGACCCTCCCCCATGTTTTTCTAAAAAATGCATAGTAACAGGGCTATATTCACTGCCCTTCCTAATGTCGCGTATGTGTTCTTTCAGTCTTGTTGCCAGGCTTCTTTTACTTTCAACGATGTAAAATTTATTGCATGGGCACCTTAGACTATATACTATACCCTCACTTGTGCAATTATATATACCAGTTTCTTGAAATTTTCTACCATTTATACTTGGAAAACTTTTTCTTATAAAGGGACAAATACTACATTTACCACAGGGAAAAGTTTCCTGTTCAATTTACTTCCTTATATCTAGCACTATAGGATAATTTAAATCTGCCATGCACCAAAAAGTCTTTCAAATTTCTTCCCTTTGTAAAAGAAAATCTTATTCTTCTGTTGTAAATATGTTCAAGAGTTTTATCATCTCTTAAAATGTCCCAATAGTATTTTATTATTTCCATAAACTTTTCACTAAACACTCTATATTTAGTTACAAAGAAAATATCTTCATTCAGATTTGTACCTTTATTGCTCACTTTTTTTACATGCAACATCCTGTTTTCTATTTCTTTCTCCCTTATTAATTTTATTTATAGCTTCCTGTATTTTATTGAGTTTATACCCTCTATTAGTAAACATGTTTGTTACTTTACCCATTTCTTCATCAAAATCTTTTATGTCACTGCATAACCTCTTAATTCTGAAAATCTCACCATATGGTATTGAATTTATCATATGTATCGGATGGCAACTCTCCCCATGTAATATATAATCCCTTTCCTCAAATTTCTTATGAATCCTAGTTTTAATTCTTCCTTCTATCATTCCTTCCAGCATTATGTCCAAATAGTTTACCTTATTTCCCTGCTGGAATCCATCAAATTTAATTCCAAATTTATTTTTATATAACTCCCTTACAAACTCAGGGGCTTGTTCCTGCCCTCCCTTACATAAGAAAATTAAATCATCAATATATCTGTAGTATTTCTCTACATATTTTATGTAGAATTCATTACCATAGATATATTCATCCTCATATAATCCCATGAATAAATTTACGTACATGGGGGCAAACGCTGCCCTAATGGCTATTCCTTGTAGCTGTTTATACAATTGATCACTGAATTCAAATATGTTATTTTCTAAATTCAATTATGAAATGGGTGTTGGGGTTACCCCCCCCAAAAAATACAGGACCACTTCCAACCAAAACTCATGCTTTATACTTCCATATAAGCTAGTCACATCCATCACCAAAAATATTTATCCTTGTTCCAAATTATGTTTCACTTTCTCTTTAAAGTCAAATACATTTTTGACATAGGAAGATAATGCCATTGCTTTTGGCATTAAACAATAATGTAAAAGACTAGAGACATGTATGCTACTATTGTTTGGTTAACAGTGTTCAGTAATTGTTTTGCCTGCTTTCAATTTTTTTTTATTTTCTCTGTAACTTGTAGTAAATGGAGCAGATAAAGCTCCATGCACTATAATGTTTTATGATCGGGTCTCCAATTGTAATCCCCTATTATGTGTTCTCAACATGGATGCCAAGGTTCACCTCTTAAGCTTTGCTCAAGAGTTGAATTTCTTGTCATCCATTTCTTGAACACATAATAACATGGTTACAATCAGAGACACGATCATATTCCTCTCTGTTACAGTATTATATGCCACTGACACACATTTGGCATGAGATGGTCTGTTTATATATAAACGCGGGACTTGTGTCATGCATAACGCAGCCTATTCATGACTAGAGAATGCTTTCTATATCTGCAAATGCTATGCTGTGAAAGAGAAACAGAAATGTGTTTATCTTAGTGACAGTCTTATCTTTATAACCTTATACTGTATAAATGTGCATGTACATATTGCTACAATAATATGCTGTTAGAAGAGTAAAAACGATGGATCTTTTCTGAGCTCATAAAGATCTTCTATGAGTATGTATGTGGTGTTAGGGGCAGATGTGCAGCATTAGGGCTTGAATATGGACAGGATATGAGCCTTAGGGTGTGGACTGTTTACATCCTTAACATTTTCCTGTAAATTGAAGTATGCCGGACTCATTAAGATAGCAGCTCATAATAAGCAGTCAAAAGAGATGACCCAAGGAGAAGTAAGAGACATTGGCATTCACTATATCATGACACAGATTATATAACTTCACAGTTATGAATTTTGGTGAATGGTGTTGAGAAAAGTATAATCCCACCCAGAGACCCAGCCCCCCCAAAAAAATCAAAGTCACATATTACTCTTTTTTTCTGCAATATGGAGCTCCAAACTTACATGAAAAAATATCCAATAAGGTCAATATTTTTTCAGAGATGGAGCTACAAAACTCAATAGAGTAGCTTATTTATTTTCTGGAGATTATGAAATACTTTTTATGTCCACATCAAACATAATTTTTTAACAGTTTGATCAAAAGTTATGATAACCTTTCCCATAATGATATCTGAGAAGTTTAAAAATACAGCATATTTACCAGAGTTGTTCAGGTATCATTCCATTTTCAAGTCACTAAAAGCCATAAAATGTATCACGGAAGCAATAACATTTTACTGGTGTCTGGGAAAACACAAAATGCAGTGGTGGGTCAGAGTTTCAGACTCATCTGGAAATAAGCAGATATCTAGTAGTTGCAGTGCAGTGTCACTCCGGCATTCAAAAGAGCACCAAATGGGCACACTGTGCTCACCAAGGACACCCATCTGGCACTGCTAGAGAGCTTTATCTGGATAGTAACAATACAAATGTCTGTGCGTGTCTGTGTGTATAACGTTCGCTATCCTATTTATATATATATATATATATATATATATATATATATATATATATATATATATATATATATATATATATATATACACATATACATATACACATATATTTATTTATTTATTTGTTGACATTTGTTAACCGGGTTAGTCTAACTGGGCTTGGGACACATTTTCAGTGGAGACCCGAGGAGAAAAGCTCCAAGAAATGCAGCAGTTTACAATAGAGGTTGTACAATCACTAAGTAGGTCTTTTACCAGCACAGTTTACACAAATAGATGATAATACTTAAAAAAAGAGAAAAAAGTTATACAGTGTTGAATACAAACAAATTGGTTTCACAAAATATATTTTAGACAATCCCCGGGATTCATGAAGCTCGGCGCAAGGCCGGCAGTAAGCTTACACCGACAGTGCGGTGTGAAGATGGCGCAGTGGCTCCAAATGCATATTAATGAAGGCGTGCCGCCGCCACAGCCACTTGCATAGGAAAGGAGCGCGAGTGCATAGGGCGTGTCGAAGTGCCGCACGGAGGCGTGGAAATGCCAGCTGTTGACGTGCAACCTAAAATGCTTGCATATAACAACTTGCAAGATAGTAATTACATCTGTCAGTGTCTGTGGATACTGAAACGTATGCAAAGCATGCAAGATAGTTCCTGCAAACACAAAATGAAGAAGCAAACACAAATGCACGGTAGAGAATAACGGGTCCCTATCCCGCGAACAAATCACATGGAAAACCGTGTGCCCGTAGTCCAACGCAGTGTAGATAGCTATACCAAGTGGAAGTGAAACGCATCATATGTTAGCGCACCGCCATCATATGTTAGTGCGTCCAGCCCAATGGTTAGGGTCACCAGCTGACCCATAGTGTGAGGGAGGGTACACAGCTGGGCAGATGTGTCCATAACAAAAGACACGATAAATGTACTTATCTAGCGACCGTATGACCGAATCATATCCCACAAGGCATGTAATAGTCACATACAAAAGGTATGTCCGTATTTCACATACCAAATGTGACAAGAAATAGAATAAGCATGTAAACGAAACAGAAGGAGCATATAAACTGCTACAACAATAAGGCAACATGTAGGCTGAAAGGAACAGTATTATCCATACCGTTGACTGTGGGTACGTGTTGTCCAGTACATTCGGATATGTGTCTGGAATATATCCCATCCTGGACATAGGAAAAGGTGGCATCCTACTAATGATTAGAACAGTCTGCCAAAATCCGCACATCAGCGGTACAAGCCGAACTTGTCAGGATGTGTCACAGTTGAACGGGTATTACCCGGGTATACCAACCATGTAATGAAAGTTAAATATGGGCATGTACCTATGTGCATGAGGGGTTCTACCTGACATAGCCGAAACCACACAACACCGACAACCACATCACCGACACCACATATTCGACAGTCCATAAACACGAAACCACACATAACCGACAACGAAATAACCGACGGTACACAAACACGAAACCCCATACACTGCACACACCACAATAACAATTATTAAAAACAAAACACATCCCCATTCCACAAACCACACACACAACACAAGCACACCAAAATCCTTACAAGCCCACACTAAACCTTACCCTAACCCTAAGGTCCGTCACTATCGCACACTTACCTACCCGCTCCTAACCCTAACTCACTTAACCCGCCTATCGCCCTAACCCTAACTCACTTAACCCACCCCTATCGCCCCTAACCCTAACTCACTTAACCCACCCCTATCGCTCCCTAACCCTAACTCACTTAACCCACCCCTATCGCTCCCTAACCCTAACTCACTTAACCCACCCCTATCCCCACAGACCGTCAATCTCCACACTTACCTGCCTCGCACCCTAACGTCCGTCACTACCGCATACTCACACAGCCTTTCCCCATGTCGGCATCCTCGGCGTTGGTGTTGTCATCCGTCGTGTCGGTCTTCTGCATTGTCGATGTTCTGCAACCCGCGATTCGCGTCGGTCTTCTTCGTTTTCGGTCTTCTGGAGCTCCGAATTCCGCTGTCGGTCTTCTGCGCTGTCGACGAAGTCAGGTAGAACCGCATGAGGTATAGCATGTGGAAAGGAAACATGGCAGGGTAGTCCACACAGCCATACAGGTACCTGACATATGTAGGGTATGCAATGTGTTACTCTGGCCATGTCATGGGCCAACAACCAAAGCAGTGATGTATGGAGTGTCAGGAATATGTGTGCGTGGGGGGATGGGTAATGGTACAATCCTCCAAGGCGATACTGTGTCGTATGCAGAATAGGTGAACCAGAGGTGTATGAGGGAGCAGCAGGTGAAGCAGAAAGAAACACAAAAACATGTATAAACATCTGCAATACAACCAGACAGGCCATACTGTAGAACGCAATCTCACAAACATATGAATATTAAACTGTGCGATACAAATGTATAGACATGTCACCGGCACATACCCACAGATTGGTCCTGATGGAACTGGCCATATCAAATGCAATACACCTGGATTCATAATGGACTACCCAGCATCCCCTCCACAGCACACAACCTGCTCCCATACCTGAACATCCACCAGATCCAGCCATACTTGGCCTACTGGTTTGGTGCAGCCACATCTACACATAGTGACCACTACGCATATGTAGTAGGTAGTGTCACCCTACGCAGTTTCAGGATTGCAAACTATGTATCCCTTGCATGTAAAACCCCCAGCACATTTTCATAACGCCAGAAGAATGGTCGGTATTTGTCTCGTTTTGGTCTTGTTCAATTTTTGGGATATCCCTCATGGGATAAGTAACCTGTGTAAACATTAGAATGGAAGACACGAAGTCCAGTCCTGTAGATATCTGGACACAAGTTTGAATGTGCAGTAGTGGTGCACGAGACTGTCCAGCCCTAGATGGTCATGCATAACCTACTACCCAGGATCAAACACCTGCCCGTGATGCACGTGTCCCGACACGAATAAGCGAGAGAATATAATGCACACATTCGCATAGTGGCACATGGTATAAGGGTGATGAAGGCACTGATGTAAACAGGATACCCCCTGATCCACTGTGTGAGGGACAATTAATGTGTGTGTAGGTGTGACCTGACCAACAATGATACAATGCCAAATGTCCTGTGATCGTAGGAAATAACTATGCACCATACTGCATGTAACAGTTGCCTAAAGCGGTCATGTCAGGATAGAATAAACGTAATTCGTACAAGAAACAGGCAAACAACAAAAGTGCCAAAGGTATAAGGCTCACAGCTAGGAAACAAATGAATGTTCTAAACCTGCACTGACCGTGGCTATGTGTTGGCCCAAACAATCTGGTGTACGCAGTAGGGTTACCATCTGTCCCGCTTTGCGAGGGACAGCCCCTCTTTGGACAGTTGTGTCCGGACAAAATACATTACAAATGGCAAATGTCCTGGGATTGTAGGACATAATTATATCCCATATGTTATGTAATAGTTGCAGACAATAATTACTGCAGTATCTACAATACCTAAATGTTACAAGAAACAGAATAAGCAACTAAACCGCTACAACAATAGGCTTTTATGTAGGCAAGTAAGTAAAGTCCTATCCGTTGTACTGACCATGGGTATGTGTCGGCTTGTAAAATCTGATGTGTGTTCCGAAAATGTCCCATCTTGGCCATTTGAAAAGGTGGCAACCCTAGTCCCCAGAATACATCCCAACCTGTACATATGACAATGTCAACGATACCAATGGTCAGAGCATTCACACAATAACTGACCAGCCCCTTAACCACTCACAAAGCCAGTGACCTTTGGGGGAAAGGTGTTGAATGAGAATGACTACTTACAACAATGAAGAGTAATAGATGCATTTAACTGTAGAAAATTAGTAGTATTACGAATTTGTCAACATGTTCCAAGTTAATAGTACTAATATGGTAGAAGTGTTCGTGATTGTCCCTGAGTTGTCATAGCCTTGTCCCTGTCACCGTAGAAACGAGTCCCCGAGTATCAGAGAGGTCCGTACACAGAAGTACACCAACCAACTGTCACATCTGTTGACAGGACTATTGCATACCTGTAGTGAATTTATAACAGATGTCCAGAATAATATTCATTGTATCTATAAATGAATAGTCAAATGGGAAGGGAAACACATGGAAACCACCCCCCAACCTGCATTATGTAGTGGAACCACTCCCCGCCCTAAATTATGTAGCGCCGACCCAATAATGTGGTCAGAGGTGCCCAAACACCTGCGTCTGTAAACACAGGTAGAATGTTAAACTCTGGACTAACTCTGTCCATGTGCTACATCTGATCTTTGAACAGTGCCAGGGCAGTTCTAGTCACCAGTCGGCCGAGCCTAAACCCGGACCAGCACATGAACAACCTGACAATCAAAAACGCGTATGTGTGAGGACTATAAGCGCAGGAGTTATGAATATCCCTGGAGTGAGTAGACTTGCAGCACGGGTCCAGAGCAGTAGGAAACAGGGAATGTCCTAATTGTAGTACTGCGGTTTTCCCAGCAGGAGAATGGATGCCTGCTGTGTAAGGGAAGCGGTGAGGTGTATGTCAGAGTAGCTATGAACCATGGGTATACATATAAATGAGCCAGAACACCAATAGTGTAGTGGTTACAGCATTCTCCCAACGTAAAGGCATTCCCAGTTCAAGTACGACTATAGCACATATTAATTGTGTAATGAATGCCTCTGTGCTGTAATGCCAACATTTATACATGAAAAGGTGACCGCGTTCGCATGGGTCCGTCAACCGGATTCCATCAAAGTGGTACTGTCATAAGGAATAAGGCACAGGTAATCTCAAAGAAGTGCCTGTAGACATATGTAACTCAGAATAAGTAGATGCAAGTGGGCCTACGCGGGTGTACACAGCTATTAGCATAGCAAATGTATGTTGTCTTGTACAGATGTATCTTTTATATATATAGATAGATGTGTGTATAGATAAATATCCACAGATATAACAGAAATATGCAATTATATATCTACATATTTATCTATACACATATATATATATATATATATATATATATATATATATATATACACATATATATATATATATATATATATATATGTATATATACAGATATATATATATATATATATATATATATATATATATATATATATATATATATATATACATACATATATATATATATATATATATATATATATATATATATATATATATATAAGGAACGCCGAAAGATGAAAGCAAACATAAGGGTTGTGAAGAGAATCCAGAGCAAGTAAGGAATTATGAAGTGCTCGCAGCGTATGTCACATAAAGCTGCACAAGTGTGAGTAGAGCACCGCTCTTCACACCAGAGGCAGGGCTATACCAGTGGCCATAACATCGTTGAAGTGCTACGTCAACATTGTAAACAAACGGAATGTAGTACATGTTGCGACCACCTACACTTGTAAACCGCAAATCGTTCGTAATCCATAACACCAGGAAAGGCACATATGTGCAAATATGAATGGATGGTGAGCCTGTGAATACACGAGGCGGTACAAAATGTGTGTAGGGCCCCAACGCTCATGAGAGGGCAATGTGTAAAGGTGTGTCATGGCTGCTATATCAGGTGTATAATGGCTGTTATGAGTGGAAACTCAGCACGGGTGTGCAGGAGAAACTATGGATATGCGATTATGGACACAGGAGTGCTAGGGTATGTTGCGCCGGGTGCAATGGAGCGGCCCGTGGAGGTCAGCTAGTACATAGGTGTGATTCCCAGGTAGAGCGTCATTTGCGTGGAGACATGTGTGAATGGGTGTATCGTTGTCGGACGTTCTGCGTCAGGTCTGGCAGCCCGGCACGTAAAACCTATACGCCACCTATGAGCGGAATGGAGTTTTGCTGTGACAACCCCAAACCGGGAAAAGCAGAAAGACACAACTACATGAAGACAACAATATGTTGACGTACAGTCACAGTAACACAAACACACATCCTATCAACAGTAATAATATGAATGTGCACAGAAACAAACACAGTAGCAGGAATAATAGGCTGCGCATATGAGTAATAGTTCGAATGACACTGTATCACATCCCAGTTAGCAGCGGCACCCCAGACATGAAAAACATGCAACATCTGTCCACTGCATAATGTGCAATATACTGAGCACATGTTCACCAGAGTGAAGTGTTGGTGTCAGAATGACTAATGCAATAGTATGCAGTTGAAGCAGAGACCAATACGCATGTGTAAGTGTCCATGTCCAGGAAATGTATAGGTTAACAGACACACAGATGTATATATAGATAAAAACGTATATATACATATATCTATAATAATTTACATACACATATATATTCATACGGATATATATATATATATATACACACACACACACACACACACACACACACACACACACACACACACACACATACACACAAGGATATACTATGGATATATATATATAGATAGATATATATACACAAACAACAGGTAGTGATATATAAACATACACACAAAACAAAATATATATGTCAGTGTAGATATACACATGTACATAAATAGGTTACTTCACAGCAATTAGGGGTAACATATTTACAGCCCGGGCATATGTGACTGGGAGGTCCAATAAATAAACGTTGTACCCCCCACATCGCCCAGCTAGGCCGGACAGACATACAGACAGTCAATATAGATCAATATACTGCCGCTGTCCAAAACCGGAAAGGACCAGTGGGAGAGTTCTGCAAGGTCTACACTTTAAACATGGATAACGGTGTCCCTTGCGGGACCCCAAAAATTCAGGGTACGTGTGAATCTGCTGACATTATTACGAGCAGGATGTAGGTGTACATGGAACAGTAGGTTGTGCAAGTGTGGTAATACATGGGTTGACAAAACGTACGACATGTGTCCCGAGATGGGGAGAGTGGGCAATGTGTAGGGGTGTGCTCATACCCCAGCTATGCTCACAGTAAGTATTTGTCATGACTGCTGTAGAGGGGTGCCAGGTAGGTGGACCATGGGTATGCATTAATGGTCTTAAGTGTGCAGGTGCTGGTTGGCAGAGATGTAGTAGGCCCGCCCAGTGGAAGTCATTAATATTCCTATGTGGGCATAGCATACGCCTACACCTCCCAAACCTGAAGAGCACATCTACCGGATAGTCTGTAAACCATCGGGGGAATACCATAGAGACCTAAACAGGGCCGTGTACCCGATTAGCATGGACGTCCATAGTTATGTATCAGAATGTAACAAAGTCCAACTAAACACTGCCAGAACTAGTGATATTAGGTGAACAGATGACGGAATACAGGTAATGACAAATGACAACATGTATGAGTCATAAGCAGCATGTACCTCGACAAACGTGAATGAATACATATGCTCTGTGACTGTGAATGTGTCTGGTTAATAGAACCAATCGTCTAAATGTGTCCCACAGGGTGTTATGCATTGTTCCTGATACATTGTTCATTCACACCCATTGGTATGTGAGTTCTGCTACTGACGGAAAGTGCATAATTTGCTGACCACCTCGGGTAGATGATAGCATAATAGAAGAGGTTCAACACCCGTACACCTGTGAGGGACACACCCGTCTGGGCAGTTGTGTCCTGCAAAATGACAGTTATGGCACATGGCCTGTGAGTTCGGGAATGGAGGCTATATAGTGTGTGTAGTGGTGTCAGACATCAATTTGTTGTATCAGTAACAGCTACATGTAATAGGAAACAGTATTATCAATTATAATGCTACATGAATAACCTTAACGTATGCAAACCATAGAAGTCGTCCGTTTACTACTGGCTGTGGGTATGTGTTGCCTTGACACATGTGATAGCTCTATATATAGGGTCTATAGGGCTGCCACCAGTCTGAATGGCCAAAGTGGAACCTGCTCTGTAGAACTGTCAGATGTACCAGGGCAGAACATACCTACAGCCATGCATAGTACAGAAATATACATATTGGAACAAATCAAAGCGTAGTCTAGCAGCAGTATAGTTGCTTATGCTACTACATATGACATATCGACATGTCAGGTATACAAGACCTGTAACAAGCAACCAGTACAGACACCTACAACATGAGAAGGACCCCTAATCAGGACAGTTGCAATGGCTAGAGTATTGTACATACCACTCAACTGTCCCTGAATGTCAGGTACGTCCCTGAGTTTGAAAGTCTAACTCTGTCCTTCTTAATCCCTCCTAAAATTAAATTAGTGGCTGTTGAAGGAAATGTGGTGAATTACATTTACTGACTAATGACAATAAGTAAGAGTTATAAACAGCTGTTACTTCAGAATATGAGTATTAAGTCATACGCTCTGATTCTGTCAATGTGTCAAGTTAATAGCACTACTTTTGTAAAAGTGTCCCTGATTTTTCTTGACCTATCCCTGATTCTGCAGAAATGTGTCCCTGATTGGTGGAGAGTTCTGGTATTGTCACATGAGATGTGTAATGAGGGACTGTCCCATGCAAAGTGGGAAAGGTGTCACTCCTACAGTCTCCCGTCGTGCAATCTGAAAGGTGGTCAACGTGCAGTAGGTATGCGGTAGCATGACTCGGCAAACAGCTGCGTTAACAAACTCTAGTCACATGTCAGCATTGCAGAGTATCGGTTCCCATGTATCAGGCAGATAGGAGCAGATCATATGAGAAACACGCATATAATATGATTACGTCACTGGACAGGCCGCCCAGTCCGTACAGTCGAACGCCTGCCATCGCAAAATGGTTACACATACCTGATACTGTAGTCATGTAGTCCAATGTAATACGCATCACAAGGGATCGCACACACCCAGCGTGAGTGACAAATGTAAGTGGAAATGTCAGAGAGTGAGCAGCTGTAAGCGTGTTTGTCTACCAGTATGCCAGTAGTGCACTGTCAAAGAAATGTGGAGTCTAAATGTGTATAAGGTGCTGTGACCAGAGGTCAGCAGTGTTTAACACTGTGCAAACCCACGCACAACAGCTCCCACCTGCTGGACTGTGCCTTACCCGGTCTGTATCCAAAGGAGTCGGCCTGTCCGCAAACAAAGAACCGCCCTACACACGTGATGGTAGAAGTACCCTGCGCACATAGCTCATGTGAATTAACAATAGACCATGGCATATGTACAGACAATAGACCACACACACACCATACAGCACAGACATCCAACAGTATAGCAATGTACTGGCAGATATGTCCGGACCACTGGTGTATGCATGCCTGGCCGTCCTGTGTTTCAGTGTGTGAGCATGCCCAGTATGACTGTTATGCATGTTGTCGACCGACAATACCGTCATACCGTCATGTGTGTGAGCATGCAAAGTATGGTCAACTGTATTGCATGTGTCACATGTCCAGATAGTTAGTACTGTGTTGCTGACTCCTCCGTTCTACACAGACAGGTGTCATGCTGTGTCTGCAGGGTAGCTAATGGTAATGTGGCATTGACAGTTGCTACATGTCTGCATAGTGTGGGGGGACATGCAACCACAACCACAGTCCTACACAGCACCGTGGGTGGTGCACATGACTCTCACATGTGTAGGTGTGACGGGGGCACAGCCAACAGTTGTACACATCTGCCGCTACTGTACTGGTATGCCGGGTACTCCATGTCAGTGTGTGGACCTACCTAAATTGCTGGTTGGAGGGATACCAGGGTACATCAGTTCCCAGCTTTCATTACCAGCACAGTGGTGTTGGACGTCCTAGCTTACACAACCTACATCAAACTACCTGGCCTGCTGTCATCTGTGTGTGTCTTAGGGGGTTGGGGTCATTCATTGGGCATATCCATAGGCCATCGTATATCATTCGTCTGTATTGGTCCACATCTGTCCAGCTGCATGGAACATGTGTGGGCTGTACAGACACACACGATGGTCAGCCCATAATCTGCAGTGGGTAGGACACCCTGTGTACTACAGGCTACCATTGTGACCCCCGTATGTGCTACAGAGGTCATGGTACCACTATGGATGTGTACTGTCTGCTGCCCTACCATTTGGCAGTCACAGTCACTTGTATGCTCACATACATACCATAGCAATGAGTAACTACACATTCTAATACAACTGCCACTTGTTAGGTCAATAGACATACCCTGGGTGTGTTCCGGACTTGAGGACGGTGCTGGAGTGCTGCCTATGTCAGATGCACACAGTGCACCTCCTATACATGGCCGAGCACAGGTACTGTCATCTTTGGCATCCATTGTACTGTGTGCGGGTCAGAGAGGGGAAATCTGTTGGTACCTACTGTGTCAGTGTATATGCCTTGTGTTGTCTCTTTGCTAAGGGCAGGTCATACTGTGCATGGGCTTTCGCCGACTGTGCCCTGCTCAGGTAGTTCCTTCACCAAGTCAAACTGTGCCTGTACAGGCCTTGGCAGTGGTGTTGGGCTGTGTGGCCCTGCCCCATGCTGTTCCTGCTGCAACTGTTACTGCAGGATTACATTGTGTAGCATAGCAAATACCATAACAACTTGTATGCATGTAGCTTGTGAATACTGCAGAGCTCCAACGGATGTGTCCGGATACCAGAACTGTGAACCGAGCATCCCAAACACATGCACAAGTATATGTCATGCCTGTGCATCGGCCTCAGTATGATGTGAGTGTTCAGGTGTGTGTGCATTGCTGATGGGTGTCATCAGCCACTACACCAGTGTTTACCCAGCATCCCCCAATAGGAGACTGTAGGGGATGTCCATATAGGCATTGGTGTGCTACAGCTGTGTCAGAAGCCATATATCGGACACATCATAGCTTCCAGGGCAGACAGCACACACATTCAATCTCATGCCCTGGCCATCGCATATGGCCTAGCTGTTGGAGGGTATGCCCCTGCAGTGACTGTAGGCCCTACCCTGCTCCCCGGGTGGTGCTACATGTGCAGGCTATAGCACCCAGTACCCCAGGGTAGTCATCCATGTGGTTGAACAGATACATATTGCTGGTCCACTAATCACGTGTGTTGAGGACATGTACGTGCTCACTAGCATGTGTTGACATGGCATCTGTGAACTGGTGCAATACACTGGATGCAGATGCCTGTGTGATACCCATGATATCCCCAGTTGTGTTGTGTGAGGTACCTGTGGCTAGTACACCTAGGCCAACACATCCCATGGTATCCACTGTGATGCGTTTCCCTCGGCCTGTTTGATGTGTCAGGTGTGGCAGGCACAGGTCAACAAGCTGCTGTAGGAGGTCTCTGTCCACCCCATAGTGCTCCAACATCCCCAGCCCATGTAGCCCCTGGTAAGTCACCCTCTGTCTATAAAGTCTTATGTCACCCCAGTAAGGGCTGTTCGGCAGCATACACATCATCACTGCCCCAGCCTCCTGCACATGTTGGTATATGTTGCCTGCTGCAGCCCATGTCATTTGGTTGGACTGTGTCGTGAAATGTCCCTGCAGGTATACACCGGTGGTGTAGAGAGTGGACGAAACCTGTGTGTATGCTGCTTGCTCACATTAACGTACTGTTCATGTGCGGGCTGGCCATGTCATCTGTGGATTGTGCTGATCAACACCTGTTTGTGCAGCCTGTACACCCTGACTACCCCACCACTGCTGTCATCCCTCCCAATGTCACCAGGCAGGTATAGACACACCCCTAGCTTAGGTGTGCTAAGGCAGGAGCACTCCCGAGGCACAGTTCTGCAATGTACGTACAGTATGCCTGACCCCCCTCCCATGCTGTCAACTATATTCGAGACCTGCACTCAGCTGACTACACACATACACTCCAGGGACCAGCAGCACACCCTGGTGATAAATGTGATACACCACAGTCAACCTCATCTGCATAGTATAGTATTCTAATGAATAGTTATATGACCCATACCGAACCTCCAAATTATTAACCACTGCTCAGTGTTGCTCAGATCCATACACAGCTGGAAACAGGTGCCTTACCATCACCATATTCAATGTCCTATGGTCTTTCCAGCAACAAAATAACCAGTGTCTACACGACTACAACCCATGGCCCTCCACACTACAGACGATGTGCATTACCACCACGCCATAGCAGATATACATAGATCCCAGGTTATCACGTACAGATCATCCGGCACAAACATTCAATAGTGCTGATGTCCCCAGACATATGTTCACATCTATGTCCACCTCTACATCTACATATATCATATATATTATTTGTATACATATATACATGGACATATATATATATATATATATATATATATATATATATATATATATATATATATATATATATATATATATATATATATATATATATATATATATATACATACACACATATACATGTACACACATATGTAGATATGGCATTTATATCACAACAGCGGACCACATGACAGCAATGCATTAGACAGGAATGAAAAGGAAACTACATGTGCCACCTGCATCATGTAGTGTTGTTACTATCAAGGCACGTGTGTTATGTTGCGTCACATGGGTCAGACTGTATCAAGGGTAAGAGTAGGGCTGCTGACAGTTACTCACCAGACCTATTGGCATATGTATGTGTTGACAACCCAGTGTATTGGCAGAATATGCAGGCTGTGGATACTATATAGGTCAGCAACAAAACAAACTGAACACATCCCGCAGCAAGCCACCCACAGATACCAACACATACGGTATAACTGCCAAACACACACACCTGCTATGCCTTGGAATCGAGCACCTACCTGTCTAGTCTACCACACTGCAGCATTATGCAGTAACAGAACATGCTATAGAGATTACTGGTACACAGCACTCCCGGAGGCATGCTTCTAGGTGGATGACATCATCCGCAAAGGCAAAGACGCCGATGGGGAATGTATGTCGACTGAGCCATCTAAAAGCATTACTCTGTCCCCAGGCAGCTGGAAACACACACACACACACACTTGGCAGGGCTGGGAGTCAAACATACACCTAACTACCTTATCACACTACAGCATTTCACAGTTACAGAACGCGCTACCGAGATTACTGGAACACAGCACTCCCAGAGGCATACTTCTAGGTGGATGACATTATCCACAAAGGCAAAGACGCCGATAGGGAATGTATGTGGAGTGAGCTGTCTAAAAGCATTACTCTGTCCCCAGACAGCTGGAAACACACACACACACATATGCACACACTTGGCAGGGCTTGGAGTTGAACATACACCTAACTATCTTATCACACTACAGCATTTCGCAGTTACAGAACATGCTACCGATATTACTGGAACACAGCACTCCCAGAGTCATACTTCTAGGTAGATGACATCATCCACAAAGGCAAAGACGCCGATAGGGAATGTATGTGGAGTGAGCCATCTAAAAGCATTACTCTGTCCCCAGACAGCTGGAAACACACACACACACACACACACAGGTACACACTTGGCAAGGCTGGGAGTCAAACATACACCTAACTACCTTATCACACTACAGAATTACGTGGTTACAGAATGCGCTACCGAGATTACTGGAACACAGCACTCCCAGAGGCATACTTCTAGGTGGATGACATCATCCGCAAAGGCAAAGACGCTGATAGGGAATGTATGTGGAGTGAGCCGTCTAAAAGCATTACTCTGTCCCCAGACAGCTGGGAACACACACACACCCACACACACACACACCCACACACTTGGCAGGGCTGGGAGTCGAACATAACACTACAGCATTACGCAGTTACAGAACGCGCTACCGAGATTACTGGAACACAGCATTCCCAGAGGCATACTTCTAGGTGGATGACATCATCCACAAAGACAAAGACGCTGATAGGGAATGTATGTGGAGTGAGCCATCTAAAAGAAATACTCTGTCCCCAGGCAGCTGGAAACACATGCAGGGGTACACACTTGGCAGGGCTGGGAGTCGAACATACACCTAACTATCTTATCACACTACAGCATTACACAGTTACAGAACATGCTACCGAGATTACTGGAACACAGCACTCCCAGAGGCATACTTCTAGGTGGATGACATCATCCACAAAGGCAAAGACGCCTATAGGGTATGTATAGAGAGTAAGCAGTCTAAAAGCATATTACTGTCCCAAGGTAGACGTGGACAAACACACGGCAGTGGTGTGAGCGGGACAACTGCCCATCTACGGAGCACTATTACAACACTACATAGATACGAGATGCGCCACAGACAGTACACCCTTCAAGACAGTCAACCAGTGTGTTCAATGTAGGCATCCATCCTGACGTGGAAAATGGACATCTGTTGCCTGGATGACCACCATTGTTATATAGGATGTCAATGGCCATGCCCATACACAGATGCACATCACCAACACAAGGTGTCACTGGGCATGCTCACACACTTGGTATCACACATCCGTTTGGAATGTACTGTGTGTCCATCTACACAATGGCGTAGTGGGCATGCTCACACACTTAGCAGTTGCAAAGGGCCGTCTTGCATGCACACGTATTCTAAACATGGAAGGCCACAGTTTGGAATGTACTGTGTGTCCATCTACACAACGGCATACTGGGCATGCTCACACACTTAGCAGTTGCAAAGGGCCGTCTTGCATACACACAGATTCTAAACATGGAAGGGCACAGTTTGGAATGTACTGTGTGTCCATCTACACAACGGCATACTGGGCATGCTCACATACTTAGCAGTTGCAAAGGGCCGTCTTGCATGCACACGGATTCTAAACATGGAAGGGCATGGTTTGGAATGTACTGTGTGTCCATCTACACAACGGTGTACTGGGCATGCTCACACACTTAGCAGTTTCAAAGGGCCGTCTTGCATGCACACGGATTCTAAACACGGAAGGGTACAGTTTGGAATGTACTGTGTGTCCATCTACACAATGGCATACTGGGCATGCTCACACACTTAGCAGTTGCAAAGGGCCGTCTTGCATGCACATGGATTCTAAACACTGAAGGGCACGGTTTGGAATGTACTGTGTGTCCATCTACACAACGGCGTACTGGGCATGCTCACACACTTAGCAGTAGCAAAGGGCTGTCTTGCATGCACACGAATTCTAAACATGGAAGGGCACAGTATGGTGTTACTGTCCCCACGTACATGAAGGCCACTCACATGTACTGACCAGTACACACTCAAGAACCATCACAGATGTCTCAGGTGCAGATCACAGAGGTAAACACCACAGTCTACTATGTAGCCCTCAGGCATCATCATGTCGTTGGACCAGCAACACACAGCCATACATTACCACAACACCATGTGACTCATAACCAGTGGACTGTACATAGGTCTACAGCAACTGTGCAGACTACACATGTACTGACAGGGTTCCATCATGTGTTATGCAATGCAATGATACCACTGTACATGACCAGGTCGGCTTTACACATAACAGGGGCCCTGGGTCTTACACAGCTGTGACAGATGACTGTTGTTGTACACCAAAGAACACACATGTTTGGATATGACATACATGTAATCACAGTTGATATGTGCATGGACCACACACACACACACACACACACACACACACACACACACACACAAACACACATACACACACAAAACATATGTACATAGCATAGCTTTTGCTGTCCTCCGTGCAGACAAGTGGCTACAGCAATCACACGCATGCAAATGGAAGGTAGGTCCATGGCTGTTGAATGCTAACAGTACATGAGGTAGCAATGTTGACCGAGGACACATTTCCTCTGTACTAGTTACCCATGACACCCATCATATCATACAACAATCCATGTGTTATGTATGTCATCACACATGTCCACCAATTGCAATGCATACAAACATGGCTATATGACAGGCATGTAGGACCAACACACATGTACATGTAGTGGTGTGCATGCAGCTACCATGCATGTGCAGTAGCTGATGTATGTAATTCATCTGTGCCTAACTACAACATGCAGTTGCAATGCAGCCCCATCATTGACACCTGTATATGGTGAAATACTGACAGTACGGTAGGATGTACATCAGGTATTGATGGATGTGTGTACATAAAGTGGTGATCCACCTTTCCAGATGGACGTTTTCCAGGGACGGCTTACAGGTGTGTCACACGCCATCCTACCATTACATGTGCTAATAGTACACTATGTTACTGTTACTTGATGGTGAAGACATAAAACCTACACAGCGGTCGGGTGTTACTGACTGTAAGTCACTTGACACCTGTAACACTTACATCCTCCCGTGTACATATAGCAGCACAATTGCCGGAGGTAGCGTTGGCACACATAATGCGGCCAATACTGCTGCATGTTTGTCAGACATATCATCATATAGCAGGTGTATCATTCACAGTACTGTGATGTGTGTTTGCTTGTGTGACCATATATGCCACATATGGTGGGGAATACATCCCAATTGTTACACACCCCTGTACACTGCTGTAGAGATCTGTACATACTGCAGTGTGGAAAGCATGACGTAGGCAGGGGTGATGTGTGTATCACACACATGTCAGCTATCCGTAAGTGAATGACATTTGTGGACTCCACAGTGTGTGTGTGTGTGTATGTATGTATGGCTGTCTGGTGCATGGAGTGAGGGTGTATGTTACCATACAGAACAGACAGGATCCCTAACCCCTCATGGTGATGCAGTCTACTACCCTGTTGATGCCATCGGTCTCAGCCTTACTGACTACCTGTACATGTTCATTCTCTGTGTCACATCGTGTGGGTGCACAGTACTGTGAGGGTGATTACCACATAGGCAGGGGTCCTCACCTCAACACTATGGAGTGTGCATTATAGTGTTGTTGACCCCGTGAGTGTGGGCATGTTCCTGTATTGTGGCAGGGTATTACTGCTACACAGTGGGGCCTCATGCTATCAAGTGGCCTCTAAAGTTATCATCGGCTGGACCGCTGTGTACACCCCCGCATCATGTCAACATACCTGTGATGTGACCTGGTAGGGATGTCACGTCTCTAGCCACTGTAGCCTATTAAACAGCCCACATGCTTTTGGATCAGTAGATGTGTGGGCATCTGTGGTATGTTAGCCTTTCCAACAGTCAGGTTGAGGCTATGTATAGCATGCTGATATTGCCATACGTGCCTGTGAGTACTCCACATTTACACATGGGAAACTGCAAACACTGCTACTTGTTGGCACATGCAAGTAGACCATAAGGAGGGAACCAGGGCATCATTACCAACATGCTGTTACTGTTGTTACCAAGACACATACTGTGAACATATAACAATGCATGATAAACCTGTACTACATGGTATGTCTGGTGCATGTCAACAGTACACAACTAATATAATATACACTTCTCTCACTATTCTGTTCACCCTGTGCATCAGACCGTTTGAGCATGTCCCTGCACTGATGGTGTGGATGACAGGGATGCAGCACAGGCTTCATCATATGCACAGGGTGATAATGTTTGCCAGGGGCATAGGCTGCACCAATGGATGGCATCATGTGTGCAGGTAAGGGCCGGTGATCGGATTGGACATGTGTGGTCGTTATGCATGTGGGTGTTGGGGTGCCCTACAGATGTTTTTGCTGTGTGCGTGTATGTGTGCACACAGTTCTGCCTTTTGTGAGGCCTACACAGAGGTATTATTGACAGCTCCAGATTGTACAGACCAGGATGTACAGCTCACTGTGTCCGGCCATGGCCACGTGACCTGTGCCTGCCAGGGGTTGCACGGGCACTACCAGGCAGAGGTACAGATTGGCTACTGTCCAACGACACATGTCCACTGGCACTGTGTCCCCACTGGGAATGTCCAGGGCCACGTCCATGTGGCCTGCTGTGTCCTGGTGTGGATAGAGCAGCACCAGCTGCACTGCTACTGCTACCGGCACTATGGGAGCGGGCATGTGAGGTGGCACACTCACGTTGACTTGCACTAGGTGGTGTAGCTGGCCTACGTCCACGTGGCCTACGCCTCACCCCTACCAGATGTACCAGCACAAACAGCTCATGCTCAAGGATTGCCATGCCACGGTCAAGGATTCCAACCATGTCACCCAATCGCCTGTCCAGAACATCAGCAATCTGCTGTTGAGCATTTGCCAATGCCTGGATGTTGTCATTTAGAGTACAGATAGCAGCCCTCTGCAGCCTCTGCCTTTCTCTTTTCTGCCATTCAGCACGTGCCTGTGCTGCCATTACAGTCTGGAACATGCATCTGGTGACACCAGCTGCTGCGCTTTGTCCTGCAGGTGCATGTCTGCCAGAGGTCCTCCTATGAGGAGCACTGGCCACATGCCTGTGTGGCACATCTGCAGTCACTACACTGACACCATGGTGTGGAGACACACCTTCTGTAGCCACCACACGTTCCTGTTCCATGCTAACAGACGCTGACTGTCCTTCCTCTATGGCCACTGGTGATGCGGTATGTGTTGGCAGCAGAACTGTGTGCGGGGAAGAGGGGGACATAGCTGGGATGGCAACCATTGGCACAGATTCAGCCCCTGACAACCCTCCCTGTACCTCATGCATATGTTCATCACTGCTAGTATCTGTGGGGACACTAACATCAGATGGACCGCAGGAGGGTAATGCACCTACATCACCTGTGAATGCAAAGAAAGACTCTAAATTACAATAGACACACACACACACACACACACACACACACACACACACACACACACACACACACACAGACACACACAGACACACACACACACACACACACACACACAGACACACACAGACACACACACACACAGACACACACACACACACACACAGACACACACACACACACACAGATACACACACACACACACACACACACACACACACACACACACACACACACACACACACACACAGACATGCCATGCATGTGATTTGACAGACGGCATGCAGCATGCATGTGATACAGCAGACGGCATGCACCTCAGACATTAATAGTGTTAGTTAGCATACCTCTCTGGGTTGCACACAACAGCAAGCAGGTGTCATATCAGTAGCCATGCAGTTCACACAATCATGGTAGTAAGCATGCATCCCCGTGATACACCATGTGGACCAGAACAGATTAACAGTACACATGACTGAAGTGACCTTGACATGTAATCTGCTGATGTGTGCATTAACATGCATACATGTCTGACACAATGGTGTCCTGACACATGTACAGCATTGTAATGGGCATCACATTGCAGTGTTGTCTGTATGCCCTATAGATAGAATGCATGTTTAGCAAATGTGCATGAGCATGGAAGGGTAGTGTGAGCCATCTATTTTGCTATACAGTGTGAAGTACAGATACTGTGCCATTGCATGGCATCATGAGGCATCTATATTGCTATACAGTGCGTAATAGGCACACATTGCATAGCCATAACTGCATGCATACCCATGACATAACTGTGGATTGTGACCCACGATGCTGAGGTGTATACACACCAAACCATGCTGTGTTATGTGACAGGTCACTGGAAGCCCTACAGATGACACCCCTGCACAACTACTACAGAGTCTAGCTGCCTGGCAACCATGTCCACACATGGCAGACTTGTCAATTCACCATGTCCCACATGACACTGATGTACCACACACACGAGGTGCACAGATAACGGTGATGTCCTACAGCAGCAAGGGAAATGTACAGTATCTGTGGCCTGATGTGGTGTAAATGTCTGTGGAAGCTGTACAGGTGACTACTGTCATGCTATGACACAGTCGTGATGTTCAACACATCTTATATGGTAGACTTAAGTGACACCTCCACTAGCTGTGCACAGGCTTTTATGATGTCCAGTGACCACATCAACTGTATAATCAGTCAACTAAGGCTATAATTGGACCATGTGTGGGCAATGTGCAACAGGGTGTATACACATCACATCTACTGTGTGGCTACATGTCTCTGGCCATCCCCCATGGCCATGTGTGAACATGTGTTGGCCAAATGTTTGTGATGGCCATCTATCTCACATGTCTGTGTTGTCCCATATGACATACACCCATAGATGTCAGATATGTCACCATCCACAGGGCTATGCAGACAACGGGTTGTATGTTTGGTATGTGGGGTATGTGTTATGGGATAGTGTGAGAATATTGCAGCCAGAACACTACATGTCTGGGACATGTCAGATGGCACATCACAATGTGTGCACCCATTGCAGGGGCATATAACACAATGGTGACTCCTGTGGGCTGCCCATATCCCAGATCACTGTGTGGTACTGTTTGCGTACCACACATGTGTTGTTCCAATGTATAGTACATATGCCTACATTGTACAACACCTGACTGGACTGTTCTGCAAGGCTATAGGGCACATCATCATGGAAGTCATTCATAGAGACATTGGTGGGCTCCAGTCCTTTGATGCCACCCAGGTTGGACTTGTTAGGGCCAGAGCATGGCTCCTACACCTGGTGGACTCCCTTGATACAGTTACCAGGGTAGTTGATGACAGTAAGGGGGTCCACACAGCCTACATTGTCCTCTCATTGGCTTTCAGCGCTGTTCTCCATTCTGGTATTGACAACATACACATACACCTGCACATCGAACCCTATGTCTCAGGATGTTATGCAAAGGCTCACAGATAGAACCCACACAATGAGGGTAGCATACCATAGTACCTACTGTATTTCAGTTACACTTGGCGTACCACAGTCCTCAGTCATAGGGCCCTTCATGTTCAGTATATGCTTCCCTGAGGTACAGGCTAGCACAGAGGGACTTTCCCTGACTAGCTTTCCAGACAAACTGCATACAAAGCACCATGATTGATTCACCAGCTGATACTGACTCCCTCCATAAGGGTGTCACTGTGACGGATACCTGATATCAATATCATGGCCTCAAGCTGCATGACACAAGGTGCATACAACCTTTGCATTACACCAATCGCCCACTGACTATCACATAGGTGGTAGTCCCCTACATACATGATACATTGTACATGATCGTAGTACACACGTATGTAGCACCCACTCCTTTGATAACCATATTGCCAATGTGGCGTGGATATCCTTCTACGTGGCCACCCTTATCTGTACTGGGTTTGTAGCTGGAACATAGGCACCCATTGTACCTCTGAACTCCTGACATATACACACATTCAAGGGTACAACACCCCATTTAGGGTGTACCTTACAGAACAGCTACGGCTTTATATACCACAACATTAACACACCATGAGGATTATTGAGCTCCGAAGGTTGACGTATGCGGCAGAACTAAGGACACCACGACTGTACACATTTGCATACTGCATACTCAGGGGTGACCTCTGCTGAACATACAGGGCCCATGTCCACAACAATATTCATAGATATACTCCACATAAGCGACATAAGCAAAAGCCACTGAGAGCAACATGCTCATGTATATGTGCACACACACAACAATGAGTGAGATGTGCTTGAGGGTTACATTCCCAAACCAGACACTCACCATGCTTTGGAACATGATTCCTATGTACATCACGCAGGGACACTCAGTAGCACTGTTTATGAGATACCTCACTTGGTGGATGTGAGACACACATGTACGCCAGGGATCACTGCAGTGGCTGTACTGTGCAGAGGTGCAGGTAACACATGGGTCTGCTGTTCACAGACAGGACACTACCCTAGAGAGGTGCCGCTGGTGTAAACACTGTAGTTGGGCTTACACATAGACTTGCCAGACAGCATAGTACCCCACTATGAACCTGTGAAGCTATTACATGTCCTTTGTGCATGGTTAATTGAGTAGCTCTTCCATTTCGATTAGCTATCATGCTGTTACAGTGTCCCATGACTACAAGCCATATGTATCCTGTTATTGTATATTGTACATGCCAATAGACGATACCTTTGGTATGCATGATATGCCTGTTATGCTGTGTAGAATATCTGACATATCTACCTACAATACTGTACATTACACGTATTTTACATATTATCCCATAATGCAAAGCATACCTGCACAGCAGGACCACCTTAGGCATGTCATTGTCGTTATATGCCCATACACATGCCTACTGTGACAGTATATCAGCATATACTATCTCCTGCTATGGCACGTACTTGTTGAACATACCCTACCACTGACGGCGGGTGGCATGGAATTGTTCTGTTTAAAGCCCTCATGTACCATCCCTTGTAGTGTCTGTGATGTTTACCTTGTGGCCTACTGCAGGACACACAATTTCTACAAGTGTTACTATGCTTAGCAAGACATCACTACATAATACCTTTTCCCACTTTATGCATTGTGGACACTTTTAATTAAATACAAAACAGGCTATACATACACTAACATACTGAGTGTTCTACATACCTTGTTAGCGTTCTGAACTTTCGTAACTATCTCTCTTACACTGTTTAAACAGTTCTATGGTATGAGCATACGGTTTGAATGTCTGGCAAGTCATCCTTATATACATCAATACCTGTAACATGTGGTTTCCTGCCACCAATTGGTGTTCCTGAGTAAATTATTACATGCACATCAGCTGTGCAGCTACTCCATTTGCCAATTACACGGCAACAGTGGGGTATAATTGAATTCTCCACTTGGGCATTGTCCATTTGCCCTACCTTTGGGGAGACGGCCTGTATGTGTTTTGTTGTGTGTAATTGCAACTGTTATGTGTAGAGACACGGATATTTTGGATTCATGTCCCCCGTGGATTGTGTGTGATGGCTAGAGTATGTGGTTCTACATGTGACTGTAGCTGTCATCTCAACCGTCTGATAAGGGGCTATTGCAAACAAAACCTGTAGCATCGCCGTCTATTCCATTATACAACGGCTATGATTTCACATGGCGCCTTTAAAAATGTGTCTCTCACAAGGTATGTTAACGCTTCTGCAGATGTAATTGAGTGAGTGGATGTTTGTGCTGTTATTACAGTCTGTATTGCTATAGTTTCATGTGTGGGGGATGTAGGTGGGTGTACGTAGCATATACAGGTTTGTGGGGCTTGCATTTCAACATATTCCATATATGTGTGTGGGCTCCTTCCCTAATTAAAGACCTATCAGTTAGTAGACTTTTGTTACGGGCATATACATTGGGCCATTGTTAATTGGTTTCTATATAGTATGCAGGTGAGGTTGATACTTCCATACCTCCAGAAATACAGTGATATGTAAAGGAATGTTACTAAATGACAGCTGTCCCGTGTATTTCTGTTCCAGATATTTGCACTCCTTGCAGTTATGTTGGTAACTGAACCTCTTTGGCATGGGTTGCCACCTTTTCAAATGGCCATAGTGGGACATTTGCGGGACACACATCGGTGTTTACAGGCCGACACATACGCATGGTCAGTACACAGGATAGCATATACTTTTATCCTGAATACATACTTATTCTTGTAGGACTTTGACTACTTATCATATTTCATGTATCATTTACGTTTCTTACGTTCAGGCATAACTATTTAATGCAACTATTACATAATATATGGGACATAATTATGTCCTACAATCTCAGACATTTGCCCTTTTTCATGTTTTATGTCAGGACACAACTGCCCAGGGAGGGGCTGTCCCTCCTAATGTGGGACAGGTGGTAACCGTATGCCTACGGCCAGCTATGACCACACCTACCGTAATGATCTACCTCCGAGTTAGCACTAACAGACACACGATGCAGACACACACACATATTACAGTCACACGGAAATGCACATGGCACCCTCAACACACACATACACAGACTACGGCAATCACGAACACAGTTGAACACAGTACCTACGTGGACCGCAACACCGGCAGCAGTAACTAAATTTCCCTTCATATTGTGATAATATTACTCACGGTTCTAGTGTTCTGGTACTGTGTTCTTTCAGGGTTTCAGCCTCGTGGTTACACGTGTCGGTATGTGACACATTCCATAGTTGGCAGTATCCTATTTATTTGTACCTCCATGGTTGTGTACATGTCGTTGACCTATCTATATATTTGCAGATATCGGTGACTCCGTATATATCAACATATATCTCTCTATCACCCTTTCTATCTGTATTTTATATATATATATATGTATGTGTATATATATATATATATATATATATATATATATATATATCTGACAGAGAGAGTAACAGGCAGAATACACCTTTCATTGTGTACTTGGTGTATACTGTTTCCTGGACTCTGCACGTTTGTGTTTGAACCTGTCACATTACACACCTGCCGTAGGTACATCTTGGCTACCATAGTGTTAGGTGATTGTGTACATGATTACGTCTTCTACTCCTGGCAGTGGTCGTTTTACCCTTCACAGCAGGCATTATTAGTACAGGGGTGAATAATGCTGGTTTCACCTGTTCTGGACATCACTGACCGTGATCTGCACGATATTCAGAGAAGCTTAGCCTTGTTTCGTGCATATCCGTATAGTCATATTTAAACAACGCTTACAAGCACTGGGCAACACATATTCCCACTAACGTGTGCTAAACATGATCTGCTGACCTGCATCTGATATGCATTATTCGTGCCTTCGGGATTACGTTACATCCCTTGCAGGATGTAGGACCGGGAACATGCACGACGGTCACTGCATTTACCACTTGGGCATCCGGGATTTGTATACGTGTTATGGCATTTTGTATGTGGACTATACTATGGCTGTTACTCCATACTGCAATCACATGGGTAACTCAGTTAGTTTACATATGTATGAGTCCTATTAATGGTATGTCCATGTGATGTGTAATGGATGTGCTCCAGCATTGGGTATGTATATCACAGTGAGTCACACACTATAATGTGCTACACCTTCAAACGACCGAGCATGCTGGGGTGACAGATACCTGTCATGGGTACACCCCATGCCTTGACACGACATCCATGATTACATTATGTGGAGCCCCTCATTAACGCACCAGGGAATCCATGCAGAGTGTGTGAGGAACAGTGATTACACACATGGGATCCCGCAATTGCCTCTGCTCCACTGAGCGATAGTTGGTTACTCGATGTTGTGGCAACAGCAGACACTGTTTGCCTCGATTGATGTATGGCCTCTGACAATCGGGCGTGTACCTACCGATGTACCTGGGAACCTATACACACAGTCCCAACATATGTTGATAGGTGCGTGTACTGTTCAGGTGTTGACATTCCCTGTTCCAATAGCTGTTGTGTGTACAATGGTTGAGGGCTGCCTATGTAGGATTCACACAGTAGCCCACCTATACATTACAATTTACAGGTGGTCGTGTGTGTGTGCCATCCATTTTACTGTGTGTGCAGGTGGAGAGGTGTTTCGGGGCCTACACTGTCAGAGTATGTGCTATACGTTCCCTCTTTGCCAAGGCATAGGCATATTGGGCATGCCTCCGTCTGCCTACTGGGGCTGGCACAGGGTGTTCATGTTCTGAATCCCTCTGTGCCTGTGATGGCCTTGGCAATTGTAGTGGGCTATGAGGGCCTTCACCATTTTGTCCCTGCTGCAGCTGTTTCCGCAGGATCATATTATGTAGCATGGCACATACTATGAAGATGTGGGCACACCTGCCTGGAGAGTACTGCAAGGCTCCACCAGATATGTCCAAGCAACGGAACCGTGATTTCAGCATCCTGAACACACACTCTATGATGATTCTGGTTTGTGCATGTGCCTCAGTATGGCATTCCTGCATGGGTGTGTGTGCATTTCTGATGGGAGTCATCATCCATGGCTCCAGTGTATAACCAGCATCCCCCACAAGGTGGCCATGTGGGATGTCCCCCCCTGACAAATACCTGATACAGCTGTGAGGCATGCCAGATATGGGAGTCATGGTAGCTTCCAGGGTTGCCAGCACACACATCCATGATAATGCCCTGGGCATTGCACATGACCTGGCAGTTGATGGAGTGAAATCCCTTGCGGTTTATGTAGCGCCTACCATGCTCACTGGGTGGTGACTTGATATGTATGTGCGTGCAGTCTGTCGCACCCAGTACCTCCGGGTAGTGTGCCACATGGTGGAAGTGACGCATATTGCTGGCCAACTCCTCCTGTGTTCGGGGGAAGTATATATGCTCATTGGCATGTGGTAACATGGCATCCAGGAACTGGTATAGTACCCTGGATGCTGATGCCTGTGAGATCCCCATTATATCTCCAGTTGGCCTTTGAAAGGTACCTGTGGCTAGTATTCGCAAGCTTGCACATACCTTCGTGTCCACTGGGATGGGTTCCCCTCTGTTGTTTCTGGATCTCAGATGTGGCCGGCACAGCTCAACTATTTGCTGTAAGATGTCCGTGTCCACCCTGTAATGCTCTACTATCTCCAGATCTTGTAGCCCCTGGTAGGTTACCCTTGGTCTGAACACTCTTCTCCTCCTCCGGGGCCTGCGGTGGTTGTCAGCATCATTCTCCACAACACCGTCAGTCTCTAACACATGGTGATGAATCACAGCTATGGCAGCTCCCAACATATACATTTTGAAAGTTCCCCATATGTTTACACCTATGATGCAGTGTTTGGGAATACACAGGTGTGTGTGGGGTGCTTTCACACTTTATACTATTGTGCTGTGAACACCGATGATGTCATAGGGTGTGTATGTACGATCATAGCTACAGGGTATCTTATGTGTTTTACAACAGGAACTACTATTGTGGTGCCTTTGGTGTTGAATTACATTTGGCTGCCATGGATTACTTCTTGCCCTTCCCTTTACATTTCTTCATGTTTCACCTACCATTTTCTGGCATGCATCCAGCAGCCTGCTTTCATTTGTACTTTCCTGGACCTGGCTTATCTTGCGTAATGTGTTCTATTGCCAGTCTACTGCATGTTTGCTTTGCTCTGCTATGACAGTTCTCCTTTCTTTGCAATCCGACACCTCCCCTATCCTGTTTTGCAGGTTTTTGCGAGCAGACTTGTCAGCTGCCGTCGATTGCCTGCTGTGAGTTAATAGGTGTTAATTGCTCAGTTGTACTCCAATTACCCTACTACGGCATTTCCTTATTTTCTTCCCCTGACCTTCCTGTTTGTGCTATAGTGCATGGTGCGTGCATCCGCTTAGCGGGTTTCGGGCATGTTTTCATCCCCGTACACATGCGCTTTCGGGCACCATATGTGCTCTCAGCTAAACGATGCTATACCTACCTCCCCACCCCTGTCCTGCGGCTTTGCTTAGCAATGGCCAGGCCAGATTTGCATTGCTCCAATGTGCTTATAGCTATGGTGGCACACCCCACTGCTGATGTCATGTATACCTCTGAGCCACTCCTCGGTGTTGTAGCGCTGCGCCGTATGGTACATCCTTAATCCGGCGGGACGTTTGTGATTCAGTATTACCTGCCTCATTTGCATGGTATTGACTACTAATTCATAGTTACCACGCCGAACACTGTCACAGACCCTTAGCAACCCTTGCAGCTTGGTTGTGGTGTACCATGCATACCATTGAGTATTATGGTGAAATCATGATTTGTATTACATTGCGATTTTATGACATTTGCATATATTTTCTTTGTGTTCTCATTTGCGCACACATGCCCTGCGGTTGTACTTTGCGTTGCTGTGGACATGACATTAAATGTTGTTTTTTAGGTGTTCTGCATCTTTTCTTATGCCACTGGCTGTATATTTAGCCATTGGCATATGTTAACTTTATAATACATGAGTCTGGTCTGCTTTCATAGCTCTGATGTTCTGTTTGGAAAAATGTAAACCGTGTTTTTTTGGTTTACATTTCTGTGGGCTTACGCTATGCCTGCACTACTTCATGTATCGCTATGTACCTTCATTTGCATGGTGCGGCACTATGCATGGGGTGATTAGCATACCTAAGCCGAGGGCTGCGCAGATCTGGCGTACGCCGGTAGTGCATGTGGAACTGGATCGTACCTGAATCGCTCGGCGGCCATATTTGGCATTATACCGCCTACGCTACGCCTGTGCCTGGCGCAAGCTTCATGAATCCCGGGGAATATATATATATATATATATATATATATATATATATATATATATATATGTAAAGGATCGGTCCATTTATTGCAAGATGTGCTATTTAAGTGGAGTGTGATTAAATGGCACCACATTTATTAATGAGCACAAAATGCCCTGAAAACAGAAGTTCAGGCAAAGTTCTCCTAAAACAGCATGCTCATGTATTCTTAGCATATATGAAAATGCATTACTCCGAGCTGCATGAGAAATTAATTGTGTGCACCATCTTATGGGATTTTAGTAATAAGCTGTATTTTAGTTCATTGTCTAATATTAAATGTTAAATATTGCACAAAATGACTGGGCCAACATTTGTTCTATTTCAGGGCACATAAAGATATCATGACAGTGAGAATTTCAACTGATTTACAGCTAAGCATGTGATATCTAAGTCTGCAGGAATTCATTACTGTCCATATTAGAAAGTTTTCCACAACTGTCAAGTTCAGTTCTGCCTATCAGCATGAAGTAAAATGCAAACACAATGCATGTTGTTACATGTCTAGTGTGGGTCTTACACCTGTTAGCTATAGTCAGGCTTGACGGCATCCCTCTTTAGCTAGATGATACGTTTATCTTACTTTGTACTCACTTCATTCCAGAAAATATGATGACAGTAAACATAGGGACTAAGATGTCTTCAAAAAGGAAATGACAATGGCATGCCTTCAGGCAATTCTGCAGTTTTTATCATGACTACTGCAGTATTTGAACTAGTGCCATTAACTTTGCAGTGTATCACGGGAGTTTTAGTTCACAGTGCTTCCACTGTGTTAGAACTATCTGGACAAGAAAAAATGTATATCTTCTAAGACAGGTAACAATCATCTTGAGTTGTGGCACAGATATATGACAAGATAAGATCATGTTTAAATAAAAAGCAAACCAACAGGTAAAAAGGACACACAGACAAATCATTCAGTAAAAACTGCAAGAAAAAGTCATCCAAGCTAGAGTGTGATACCTTAAACCTCTTGTAATGGAGGACCATGCGATATATGCAGATCACCCCTTATGGACATCAAGTGTTTCAGCTACATGGCTCCTGAATGTCCATGACTTTTTTTAAGTCTTTATGGTTACATTCAGGCCAATAAAGCCAACCCCTACTAGCTGTGGACATGCATGTTTCTGCCTTTTTATTGACCTCATCAGCACAGCATAAGTGGATAGTTTGGCTATACTTAAAAGACTCAAGGTCTTTAAACCTAGCTGATGTCCATAAAGATTAAGGTGCCTGCAAAATATCTCAACTAATTATCCAAATCAAGAAAGGACACACAGACAAACCTTTCAGTAAAAACTTAGCCAAGCTAGAGTTGATAGTGGGGTTTGGCTTTATTGGTCTAAATGTAACCATAAAGACTTAAAAAGTAAAAAAAAAGTCATGGACATTCAGAAGCCATTGAAACACTTGATGTCCTTAAGGGGCCATTTGCATATATCCCATGGACCATCACACAGTGGAAACTCTACCTTGGCTGAGTTTAAAATGTTTAAATAAGGTTGAATGGATATTAAGCTAAGTAGCACAGTCAAATGAAAGGGCAGCATAAATAAAAATAAATATGTCATAGCTTCCATCCCTGGAAAACTGCTGGAAAAAATATTTTAATTCATGGTCTTTTCCTGCACATGCAGGAAGGTTATCATGAAACAACCCATTTGGGAGCCTTTTGCTATTTTCATCCAAGTCTCCTTGTATAGGAAAACAGGAATGTTGAATAATACACTCTTAAATCATAATGCATACAGCAAAGCATTTGTTAATTACAATTGTCTGAGGATATCCTTCCTCCAGAGAGGGATTCAAAGCAGGAAAATGGAAAGTGCCATTACATATTTTTGGAAACCACTATCAGTTACAGAAGAGCGGATGCTCTCAGCTGTTCATGGCAGCGCAGCGAACAGATGCTTTTCACAGTGGCAGATGATGTCATTAGAGCACTGCCCTGTATCCATTTGGCACAATCTCTCAACTATCCACAAAGCTGTTAGATGACTCTACATGCAGAACTTTTGTTTTGCTTTTTAAATGCTGAAAAGATGAAATTAAGCTTTTCAAGTTAGATGTTTTCCTCCTTCCCTTCATTAATCATATAAATGGCCTGTCAGACGTAGAAAAGAGGATGCCCTCAGATGTTTAAAGTGCAGCAGTAGACAGCTGCATTTCACAGTGGCAGCTGTTTTTACTAGAGAGCACAGTAACGCCACATGCTGCACTCTTGTGTACCTGGATGAATAGTAGAAGAGAGGTACTACAACATCAGCATGCAAATGAGAGAAGTACCCTGTAATTTGCCATGCCGGTTACTGTGCAGTAATAGCTGTCTTTACAGCCACAAACTGATGAGCATAGAAGTATGGGGGATTAGAAAGAAAAGTTACCTACAGAGATGCATCCCTCCAGTAAAGGTCACATGTAGCTGAGCAGCACAATGAAATCAAAATAGGTCCCCAAATAAATATGTTAGGCATGTGAACCCTGACTGTTAATGACTGCTCCACAGTGTTTAAACACTTTATGGCATACATCTACACACACACACACACACACACACACACACACACACACACACACACACACACACACACACACACACACAGCACAACACATATGCTGCATATGCTATAACAGTGATATAGCACTCTTGTAGCCAGTTCTAACCACCCCAGAAGTAGATCTCACAGCTACAGCCATATCCAAATTAATTCTGCTCCACAATCATAGGCGATGAGGCCCTTACATTTATAACTGTAGAGCCAATTCATGACTATGGAGACCACTCATGATAGTTAAACAACAGAGGAATGTCAAGAACATGGTAAATGTGTAACTCTAGCACACATATCATTCTGTAACATGGCACACACTTGTAATGCTAGCTCATATATCAGTCTATAGCATGGCATACACATGTAGCATTAGCACTCATATCACTCTATAGCATGGCACACGTTTAACATTAGCACACATATTACTCTATAACATGCACACAATGGAACACTAGCTCACATATCACTCTACAGTGTGGCACACGTGTAACATTAGCACACATGTCACTCTATAGCATGGGACAAACTTGTAACACTAGCTTACATATCATTCTATAGCATGGTACACAAGTGTAACACTAGCTCACATATCACTGTATAGCATAGTACACACTTGCAACACTAGTTCTCATATCACTCTATAGCATGGCACACAATTGTAACACTAGTACACATATTACTCTATAACATGGCACATAAGTGTCACACTAGCACACATCACTCTATAACATGGAACACAAGTGTAACATTAGCATTCATATCACTCTATAGCATGGCACACAAGTGTAACACTAGCACACATATCACTCTATAGCATGGCACACATGTGTAACACTAGCACACACATATCTCTGTTATATGAAGAAGTGTGTACACTACACAGTCTAATGCACACACATGTTCCCAGTATTATAACAAAACAATGTTACAGATTCAGTACAGAACACTGTAATTAAGGACTAGACAGATTGTCACACTCAAAATCCCACTGCATGTGTTCTGAACACTCAACCACCTCAATCAATTTGCTATCCTCACAACAATCAGTAGCATAATATTTTTAGGAAGCTGAAACTATTTACAAATGATAGCCTTCCCATTGTCTTTTCTAATTTCACAATTCATGAACATATGAGATGCATTTATTTTGTTGCTTCATATCTAATGACTTTTGTAAAACATTTTCCAACTCAGACATGAAGTATAAAAAATGCAAAAGTCTAGTCCTCAGAGTGGGATGAGTAGAGACAATTTTACACGAGGGTTATCATGAACAGCCCCAGACAATTTGAGAGGTGAGCATTATTAAGGGCTTGTAAAGGGTGGCAAGAAATTTTAAGTGCGTCTTCTTAAAAACACATGTGGCTAGGCATCTTAACGTCCTTGCGATCACTTGCCTAACATTATTCCTATAAGGTATAGAATTACACATGCCAATGTGTCAACAATTTACTTGTGTACTGCTATCTCTGGAAGAAAATGAAGGCATGAAACCAAATGTAGTGCATGGAATGTGGTGATTATGCTCTGATATTTGGAAAAAGACTACATAGGGATAAAACTGATCAGCCACAGCATGAAGTTATGGGAAAGAGTAGTGGAAGCTAGGTTAAGAAGGGAGGTGATGTGATTAGTGAGCAGCAGTACAGTTTCATGCCGGGAAAGAGCACTACAGATGCAATGTTTTCTCTGAGGGTGTTGATGGAGAAGTATAAAGAAGGCCAGAAGGAGTTGTATTGTGTCTTTGTGTCTTTGTGGACTTAGAGAAAACATATGCCAGGGTGCCTAGAGGGGAGTTGTCGTACTGTATGAGGAAGTCAGGAGTGGCAGAGAAGTATGAAAGAGTGGTACAGGATACATAAGAGGGCAGTGTGACAGTGGTGAGGTCTGCAGTAGACGTGATGGATGCATTCAAGGTGGAGGTAGGATTACATGAAGGATCAGCTCTGAGCCCTTTCTTATTTGCAATGGTGATGGACAGGTTGACAGACAAGAACACACAGGAGTCCATGTGGACTATAATGTTTGCAGATGATATTGTGATCTGTAGTGAGAGTAGGGATCAAGATGAGAAGACCATGCAGAGGTGAAGATATGCTGTAGAGAGGAGAGGAATGAAGGTCAGCAGGACTAAGACAGAATATATATGTTTGAATGAGAGGGAGGACAGAGGAACTGTGAGGATGGAAGGAGTAGAGCTGGTGAAGGTGGATGCATTTGAATACTTGGGATCAACAGTTCAGAGTAATGGTGAGTGTGGAAGAGAGGTGAAGAAGAGAGTACAGGCAGGGTGGAATGGGTGGAGAAGAGTGTCAGGAGTGATTTCTGACAGACGGGTACCAGTAAGAGTGAAAGGGAAGGTCTACAAGATGGCAGTGAGACCAGCTATATTATATGGGTTGGACACGGTGGCACTGATGAAAAGACAGGAGTCAGAGCTGGAGGTGGCAGAGTTAAAGATGTTAAGATTTGCACTGGGTGTGATGAGGATGGACAGGATGAGGAATGAGTGTATTAGAGGGTCAGCTCAGATTAGATGGTTTGGAGAGAAAGCCAGAGAGGTGAGATTGCTTTGGTTTGGACATGTGCTGAGGAAGGATGCTGGGTATATTGGGAAAAGGATGCTTAGGATGGAGCTGCCAGGTAACAGGAAAACAGGAACACCTAAGATAAGGTTTATGGATGTGGTGAGAGAAGACATGCAGGTGGCTGGTGCGACAGATCAAGATGCTGAGGACAAGAAGAAATAGGAAACAGATGATCCACTGTAGCAACCTCTAATGGGTGCAGCAAAAGAAGAAGAAGATTTGGAAAAAGACAAATAATTTAAGCACTTCTGTAGTGAATGACCCATTCACAGGAAATGTTTAGCACCCCTTGCTTAACTTATTAAGGTCAGGTCTCAGGGTAGGAAGTTAAATCTGCCAGTACTGGGCAGCAAAGACAGCAGCAGAATAAAAAACAGATTTGTTTCTGCCTGCTTTGAAATACTGTTAAAGTGTCCATCTTATGAACTTAGAAAGCAGCTAGAATAACAAGGATTCTTGTTTGTATGCATTTTCTAAAGGATACAAAGCCTGAAACTCAAATGGCTGTCATTATTTAGTGACTTCAATCCTCGGCAGTTTGTCCAAAAAAAACAAATATTTTATGAAGAACAGACCAAACATATGAGGCAAAAATATGAACATTCTTGGAAAATCTGAAAATTTGAGAAGCATGGCAAGGTGAGCATAAACATAAAGGAATGTGTTACATTATGCTTTACAGCTTTGAAAGCCGGCAAAGCACTGTGGGGTTTTTTTGTTGTTTTTTTTTTTTTCTTTTTTTTGTAACTAGTAGTACATGGAGCAGATAAATCTCTATACACTACAAAGCTTTATGATTGGGCTTCCAATCATAACCTTTAATTATGTGTTTTCTGCATGGATGCTAAAATTCGCCTCTCAAGCTTTTCTGTTTAGGTGAATTTCTTAGCACCCATTTCTCAAACACACTCATAATCCTCTATATTTTGTTAGCAATGTAATGGGAAGAATCATGAATGTATCTCCTACAGAGTTCCTTCGCAATACAAATCTTATGTAAAAATGCTTCACTTGAAGGGCCTGAAAGCAGATTACCACTGGAATTCACTGTTAATTTCCTAGAAATCATTTTGTCTAACTGAAACATTATTAATTTCTTGCTAATATCTCCTTGGGTTCTTCAATAGTTGTCTTTGAGGTAGTTAGTGTTTGGACTAATTAATGTCTCACAGGTGTTACTCTGCGCACAGAAATATAACCAGCTGCCATGGTTGTGTAAGTCATATAGGCTTATCCATTGCATTAATGGTATTCTTAACATAAGCTGGTATAGAGAGAGTTTCTCTTGACTTTTCTTGTGAATGTTGAGGGACACCAGAATGCTCAATAACAATAAGTGCCCACAGTTATTGACAAAAGCATTGACTGAACTTTGCTGTTGTTTGTTTAGATTGGATTTTTAATAAATTTCCCATACTTTTCCTGTATAAGCATTTGAAAATGTCAAGTTCATTCAGATAATGAGATTTACTTGGTAAAAGAAGCTGACATGTCATACTGAGCTAAATTTATTTCTTTGAAGTATATTGGTTTGTTTGCTTGTGTGTTTGTGTGTTTGTTTGTTTGTTTGTTTGTTTGCCAGGGTAGTGGACTGATGAGCAGGAACCCACTTCAGCCACAGGCTGGAAGCCCTGCCTGGTCAAATGACTTGCTCACAGTCACACAGTAGACAAATGGGGACTGAGAAAAAGCAATCCCTGGACTACAAGATGATTACAGCTTGTAGCCATAATCTTATGGACTAACTGTTGGACCATTCTTGCCCACTCTTTATAACACTTCTTTCCAAACGTTTAACCACATATTGTGTGTGTGTGTGTGTGTGTGTGTGTGTGTGTGTGTGTGTGTGTGTGTGTGTGTGTGTGTGTGTGTGTGATATATCTATATCTATATGTGTATGTTCATGTATCTATCTATATCTATATACATCTATATATCTATCTACACATATCAAGATATATATATATATATATATATATATATATATATATATATATATATATATATATATATATGGGTCTACTGTATAAGTTTGAAAAAACAGTTCTTCGAACTCACACAGAAGACGCTGGGTTACGCGAAAGTGCACTTAATCAAAAGTGCACTTTCACGAAACCCACTTCAGCGAACGGGCTACGTACTGCCGTTTAGTGCAGCAGTCACGGACCTTAGGGTTAGGGCGCGGGTCATGGTAAGGGGATAGCTAGTAGGGCTATCCCCTTACCATGATCTGTGTCCTAACCCTAAGGTCCATGACTACCACACCACAGTGGAGGATAGCCTGTCCTCCACTGTGGTGTGGTAGTCATGGACCTTAGGGTTAGGGCACGGGTCATGGTAAGAGGATAGCTAATAGATCTATCCCCTTACCATGACCCAGGCCCTAACCCTAAGGTCTGTGACTACCGCACCACAGATTAGGACATAGCACGTTTTCCTACTGTCCTCCATTGTGGTGCGATCTGTTCGTAGAAGCTGAGTTCACGAAAGTGCACTTTTGAATAAGTGCACTTTCACGCAACTGAGCTGTCTACTGCTCTTTTTCGAATATGTGGTATTCGATGAAAAGCAGTAGACCCATATATATATGTTTGGGTGAGGTGCCACTTGCCAGAGGTGTTGCTGGCTCTCATGGCACTTAGTGCCACTTCCTGATCAGGCACACTCATGTTCTTAATAACAGAGCAAAAAAAAGAGGAAGCAGCCTTTGATCTGACTGTCTTCAACAGTTGAGAAGTGCCACACCCACTACTCTACTCTTCAACAGTAGAGGAGTGCCACACCCACTGTTTGTCCCTCACGCACAATGAGAGCAGAAAAAAAACATCTGCCGATTGCACCCCTTAACATATTTCACCATGGGCAGCTGCCACTTTCTCCCCACCCCAGCTACACTACTGCTGTACACCCAAACACAGTAGCCAGATTTGAGCAAGGGAAGTCTGACATCAGTGGGGAGGGAGTGGGAGTGGGTGGGTGTGCAGAATAATGTATCAGGCAGCAATCAGGATGGGAATTTAGGTTTAAGAAAGTGGGAGCTTTAGCTTTAGGGAACAGGTGGGGAGTTGAGGGTTTGGGAGTAATTGTGGACTTTAGATTTAGGAAGCAGGAAGGGAGTTTTAGGTTTACGGAGCAAAGAGGGAGTTTTAGGGTTAAGCAGCAGAAGCAAAGTTTAGGGTTAGGAAGTAGGAGGGGGGGTTTAGGTTTAGGGAGCAATAAGGAACATTAGGGTTAGGGATGAGAGTGCTATGGTTATGGTTAGGGACTGGGTGGGAGTTCTAGGATTAGAGTTAGAGTTCTGGCAAGGCTATGCAATGCAGTAGCATCGGGTGGAAGGGCTAGGTAGTTAACTAGGACCAGGTTAGTGGGAGGTAGGGTACTTGCCAGTTTGAATAAGTGGCAGCGACCAAATGTTTTAGGTTAGCGAATACCTAAACATCGATCTGAAAGCAAGGAAACCAAAGAACAAGGCAGAAGCCCTCACAGTCCTAGACTAAACTGTGAGGGCTTCTGCCTTGTTCTTTGGTTTCCTTGCTTTTAAACATCGATCTGGTAACAGCAAAAGCAAAAAAATGCAAACGGCTGATTTAACGCTGGGAAAGAATTCCCTTGGCTGTTATGTAGATTTTGCCCCTTTCCCCATTGTAGAGCGATCTCGAAGTTGGTATATTTAGTTAGGTTAGGGCATGGAGAACACAGCCCCCCACTTCATTTTGGTTTAAAAATTTTTTTTTTCCGGCTGAGAGAATTCATTCCCTACGTTAAAGCAGCCATTCGCTGTTTTAATTTTTCAATATTACCAGTTCAACGTCATACACACACGCACACACACATATATACATATATTACTGCCTGACAATTCATTGAAAGTAACTATTCTGAATTTATTTTTAGTGAATGAAAAGATTGAAACACCACCATTTTGAAAATATAAATCTCAGATATAATCAATGCTGACTATGTCAGCATTTTATTATTCATTTTTTCTCCACCATTTACTCCAGCACCAAAATATGCATGCTCCAATACACAAACTTGAAGTCTGCAAGCCAGAAACTAGAAAACACCGCCCCATTAATTTTTTATATATACTATTTATATACACTAACTTTGAGATTGCATAATAGCATGGAAATAGTATATTCACCAATTTTGCTATTAGTTTTTAAAGAGCACAGATTGAGAGGAACAGACCTTGAACTAACCTGAGGACCACATCTGACCAACTAGTAATATACTGTTTTATTTCCTTTTACTTGCTCCCTTGCTCCTGACTGGGTGCAACATCCCCAAAATAATATTCTAGAAACATATAGCATCATTCTGTAGCACACAATGAATCATTTATGCTGCTAACAACAGCAGAAATACACAATTATCTATACTTCCCATCATACCCTACACAAAATTCTTTGGTAAAATAGCTCCGTTTAAACAGTTCCTTCAGCTGACATTTCTGTTTTCAGTAATATTCATTTTATACTTTTGCTTTCAAAATTATTATTTTCAAAATATTGTGGGTGTATACCTATCCAAAGAACAGAAAGTGACACAGATATATGATAAAAATGCATATCTAAGGCAGAGTACAAGATATTTGGTTTAGCACTGCTTCTATTGTCAACAAGCATTTATCAGCACCCTACCCATTTAATCAATAACTGTCCCTAATTCACAATAATCATTGGAGACATCACACTGAATTTAACACAGTAACCATTACCAAAATTAAAAAAAAACAGCAATCAACATAAAACAGTTGCCTTAACTCTAGAAATAATAAGTCATACTAAAAACTATATAGTGAAATAAAACACAGACTCAGTGTGCCACTCAACCACAGCCCGTAAGGCAAAACAACATACCCAACACACTAGTCATAGGTGATTCTATAGTCAGGCACACTGATGTCCCACTCAACAGGCAAAACAAGGAGAAGGTTACTGTCAGCTGCCTGTCGGGTGCCAGGATCTGCCACATAACCCATGCACTCAGGTCACTCCACAACAAGAACAAATATGTCTCTGTGATTGTCCATGTTGGTGTGAACGACCTGAGACATACCTCCCTGGACTACTTGAAAAGAGACATGGAAGAACTCTCCGATCTTGTAGTCCAGGCAGGTATGACCCTAGCCCTGAGTAGCATCCTGCCATCGCCCAGAATTATACTGCAGTACAAGGACAAAATGATTGACTTCAACAATTGGCTAAGCTTCTGGTGTCATTCTAAGGGGATCCAGTATCTGTCTGCCTGGGGTGACATGGTCGACAGACCACGATGCTTTGCCAGAGATGGCCTGCACCTGTCACCCCTGGGATTCTGGATACTGGCAAAGGCTCTTGCCACCCCTATAGGGCTTTTTTAGGCAAGGTTCAAATAACAAATTCACCACCATAACAGGAACAGGCAAGCAAAAACTGAGGGCAATGCTACTCAATACTAGAAGCCTAAATCTCAAAATGCACTCACTCAAGGCACTCCTTAAAATGGAGAACATCAAATAATTCCACTACCATTAAATTAAAATCACACTTTTGATTCCAGAATGGGCTTAATGGATATACCATCATTTATACCTGGATGTGCTGTTGAATTTAATAAAATTTGCCATCTAGTTTCTCTTTCATTTAGTTTCTTACTAATGTTTCTCCCTCTGGGGTTAGCAGTCACATGTTCCAATATAGCAAATTTAAACTCTTCACATCCAGGACTTTTGACCAGGTGTCTGTACAATGCATTGGTTATGTCTTTTTTCCTAATGCAGTAAAAATTATCGTAAATCCTGTTCCTTAGACATCTGTCAGTTTTTCCCACATAAAAACATGAACATTTTGTACATTTGGCCAGGTATACCACATGCTGGGTTCGACAATTCCCATTCTGAAATTTTAAAAAGGATTGACTAATGTCTTCTAGTTTTAACATAGCTTCTTCCATAATAGCATGGCACTGATTGCAATTTCCACATTTGTGGGTACCCCCCTCCCTATTTCTGTCACTTGTATTGTTTGCCTTCATCTCAGATTTACTCTTAAGATTGAATCCTGTCTTATAGACAAATGTAGGGTGCTCACCTAATAATTTATAGATGTTTTCATCTGATTTCATAATATTCCAATTGCATGCAATTACATTACGAATGTCCTTAGAATAAGTCCCGTATTGCAATATGCATGCCCGTTGGAACTGGTTCTGATTCTCTGGGGCTTCAAAGAAGTTATTTTGCATATTCTCAATTCCCCTACCTAAAAGGGGTTTATATTTTTTACCCCATTCATCTTTTACATATTTTATAGTAGTCTCTATAAGACTCATGGGGTATCCCCTTTTCTTAAACATACTTCCAATGAAATCAAGTTCTTTGATCATATCATTATAAAAAAAGGTCATTCTTGCTGCTCTAATACATTGTCCCTTAATAATACTAGCCCTTTGTCTATAAGGATGACAGCTAGAATATTCAAGGTATGTGTTACTGAAGGTACTTTTTCTATGTATTTTAGAACCGAAATGGTCATTCTCTATGAATATAAATGTGTCAAGGTAGGAAATACCCTTTCTATCACTTCTTTATAAGGGAATTTCAAATAATCACTAGACCTGTTTAGGTAATCAAAAAATGACTCCAATTCGTGCATAGAACCATTCCATAAAATAAAAATGTCATCCAAAAATCGGACGTAACAATTAATTAACCTATACCATTTACTTTGAAACACACATTCCTCTTCCCAGTTTAATAAAACTAAATTTGCAAAAATGGGTGCACAAGCTGCACCCATTGCAACACCATTACATTGTCTATAATATTCTCCTTCATAAAATATATAATTGTATTTAAGAACAATATCCATGAATTCCAAAATTAAAAGTACCCTGTCCCATGAGAAATCAGCATGCTTCTGTATACTGTCCTTAAGCTTTCTAAGGCCATCTTCCTCAGGGTCAATTACATCTATTTTAACAAAAATAACTTCATCTTTGCATTTGTCGGGGGTTAACTGACCTAAAAAATCTCACGAATCAATAACTATATGAGGTATTTTCTTATATATTGATTTCAACCAATTATCTATCACTTGTCCAAAAAGAAGAGCTTTGGATTTGTTACCCAAAATAATGGGTCTAAAGGGTCGGTCCATAGGATCTTTATGCACCTTCGGTATCCCTACAATCATGCCTAACACTGGATATTTTGCACTCAAATAGTTATATAATTCAGGGTCAATTCTATTGTCCAAAAGGAATTCTGCTAAGTATAAATCTATTTTGTGATGTCCTATATTTACTTCATTCAAAGATGAAATTTCGTAGTTCCCTGAGTTTAATAATATTGTGTGCATTTTGTTAATATATTCTTGAGTATTGTAGAGTACTACCCCGCCCCCTTTATCGAGTTTCATAACCCGAATTTGATGGTCATGTTGTATTTGTTTTAATAGGTCATATTCATTTTTAGTTAGATTATACCTCATTCTCTTATTTTTGTTGCTGTTATATACCTTATACATCTCGTCGGTCACAACTTTTTCATAGGTAGCCAAAGTGGGATTCATAGGAGGAATAAAGGTACTAGCTTTTGAAATTTTAAGTCTTTGGAGGACTTTCTTGGATCCGTATACCCCACTCAGTGGATTTGTGTGTTCATATTTACTTGGTTGCCACCGCAGAACTGTATATATTGTTTATTTGTTGCCGATAGGGGTGATGGATTCCTTAGATGAATTACCATCTATTTTCTCACCTGGAAGGAGGGACAAGATCCAAAAGATGCAGTCCGAGATGGCAATAATTAAAGGTGAGCTGACACGGCTGATAGAACTCATCAGCCAGCCCGAAAGGAGAATTGACGGTTTACAGGAGATTACATCAATGCGTTTATTTAGCGGAAGTAAAGGTTTGGACAGTATACCTGACGGACAGCGAGATGGTGATGTACAGACAACTGGACCCTCTAATGGATCCATTGGAGTCAGTAGCCTTCTTTTCAATGCCGGTGCTGGACTAAGGGAAGACCTTGGGAAGGGAAGACGAGTATAACATCTCTGGAGCCAAGCCTAAGTGGACAGTCCCCAAAAAAAACATATTCTGTGGTTGAACAGGCCATGCAAACAGGTACTGTTAACCCTCAAGTATCTAATATTTGCAATGAAGGAAAAGAGAGTCATAAACGGCATGGTTTGGACTCATTTTTCAAATGCGATTTTGACTTCGACAATTATAGTTATAAATCTAAGACTGAGACCTATTCTACCAAAGTCAAAGGGGACAACAAGATTTTAAAGGATCTCATATATGACTTTGGCAAGAAGTTAGGTTTAGTCAAAAGCTTGCAGCTTGACAATATGTATTTAAAACAGTGTCTTGATTTAAGAATTGTACCCATGGGCCTTAGATTTTTCAAACAGCCCATGGGAGTTGACTTGGATGAATGTAACATTCAAGAATGTAATAAGCTATTTGACAATTTTGGCCTCAGTTTTATTGAATGTATAATCAAATGTAATGACAAAAGGTATGTGAATTGATAGCTGAAACTGAGCATTTAAATGAGGCCATTACTCAAGATCTTTTATTTACTGAATGGGAAAGTTTTTTTTTTCATAAACAGTATGAGTGGGTCGACAAGAACTGTAAAAAACAATTTGATAGAAAATGTAAAAAACTGAAAAAGGATATGAACCAATATGAAAAACATCAGGCCTACAGATGGGTGAACTATAAAGGAGGTTCCGATGGAACATACAAACGGAGGGACAGATACTTTTCAAGAGAAGAAGGGTATAGAAATAAAGAATACTATGGTTACAACAATAATAACAGGAATTTTTTTAGGGACAAGGGGAAAGTTTTGGTATGCATAGGAGATGCAACCAGCACCAGAACACACCAACTGGAGGGAAATGAAGCATCAAGGAGATTTGTGAAACTAGATAATGAGTGTAACATAGTGAGACACAATGATGTCCATTTTAGTTTAGGAGATTTTAGTGTATTTAATTATACTGATTTTAAATTAGAAAATGAACATTTTAGATTGTTTTCTAGAGGAATGAAATTTGTTCCCATTACAAAATGTAACATTACTGACTATATTGTGGAATTTAAGCAATTTACGCAGAAGCTTAATTTAGCTATATATTTCCAAGATAATGGTAGGGTAAGAGTAAATAAAATGTTCAAAAAGGCTAGTACCTTTATTCCTCCTATGAATCCCACTTTGGCTACCTATGAAAAAGTTGTGACCGACGCGATATATAAGGTATATAACAGCAACAAAAATAAGAGAATGAGGTATAATCTAACTAAAAATGAATATGACCTATTAAAACAAATACAACATGACCATCAAATTTGGGTTATGAAACTCGATAAAGGGGGTGGGGTAGTACTCTACAATACTCAAGAATATATTAACAAAATGCACACAATATTATTAAACTCAGGGAACTACAAAATTTCATCTTTGAATGAAGTAAATACAGGACATCACAAAATAGATTTATACTTAGAAGAATTCCTTTTGGACAATAGAATTGACCCTGAATTATATAACTATTTGAGTGTAAAATATCCAGTGTTAGGCATGATTGTAGGGATACCGAACGTGCATAAAAATCCTATGGACTCACCCTTTAGACCCATTATTTCGGATAACAAATCCAAAGCTTTTCCTTTTGGACAAGTGATAGACAATTGGTTGAAATCAATATATAAGAAAATACCTCATATAGTTATTGATTCATAGGATTTTTTAGGTCGGTTAACCCCCGACAAATGCAAAGATGAAGTTATTTTTGTTACAATAGATGTAATTGACCTGTTTTCCTGTATCCCTGAGGAAGATGGCCTTAGACGGTTTAAGGACAGTATACAGAAGCATGCTGATTTCTCATGGGACAGGGTACTTTTAATTTTGGAATTCATGGATATTGTTCTTAAATACAATTATATATTTTATGAAGGAGAATATTATAGACAATGTAATGGTGTTGCAATGGGTGCAGCTTGTGCACCCATTTTTGCAAATTTAGTTTTATTAAACTGGGAAGAGGAATGTGTGTTTCAAAGTAAATGGTATAGGTTAATTAATTGTTACGTCCAATTTTTGGATGACATTTTTATTTTATGAAATGGTTCTATGCACGAATTGGAGTCATTTTTTGATTACCTAAACAGGTCTAGTGATTATTTGAAATTCACTTATAAAAGTGATAGGATATTTCCTACCTTGACACATTTATATACATAGAGAATGACCATTTTGATTCTAAAATACATAGAAAAAGTACCTTCAGTAACACATACCTCAAATATTCTAGCTGTCATCCTTATAGACAAAAGGCTAGTATTATTATGGGACAATGTATTAGAGCAGCAAGAATGACCTCTGTTTATAATGATATGGTCAAATAACTTGATTTCATTGGAAGTATGTATAAGAAAAGGGGATACCCCATGAATATTATAGAGACTACTATAAAATATGTAAAAGATGAATGGGGTAAAAAATATAAATCCCTTTTAGGTAGGGGAATTGAGAATATGCAAAATAACTTCTTTGAAGGCCCAGAGAATCAGAACCAGTTCCAACAGGCATGCATATTGCAATACGGGACTTATTCTAAGGACATTCATAATGTAATTGCATGCAACTGGCATATTATGAAATCAGATGAAAACATCTATAAATTATTAGGTGAGCACCCTACATTTGTCTATAAAACAGGATTCAATCTTAAGAGTAAATTTGAGATGAAGGCAAACAATACAAGTAACAGAAATCGGGAGGGGGGTACCCACAAATGTGGAAATTGCAATCAGTGCCATGCTATTATGGAAGAAGCTATGTTAAAACTAGAAGACATTAGTCAATCCTTTTTAAAATTTCAGAATGAGAATTGTCGAACCCAGCATGTGGTATACCTGGCCAAATGTACAAAATGTTCCTGTTTTTATGTGGGAAAAACTGACAAATGTCTAAGGAACAGGATTTATGATAATTTTTACTGCATTAGGAAAAAAGACATTACCAATGCATTGTATAGATACCTGGTCAAAAGTCCTGGATGTGAAGAATTTAAATTTGCTATATTAGAACATGTGACTGTTAACCCCAGAGGGGGAAACATTAGTAAGAAACTAAATGAAAGAGAAAATAGATGGCAAATTTTATTAAATTCAACAGCACATCCAGGTATAAATGATGGTATATCCATTAAGCCCATTCTGGAATCAAAAGTGTGATTTTAATTTAATGGTAGGGGAATTATTTGACCCGACCAGGATGGTGTATATTATACTACATTATAGTATACCATAATATATTATACATTATATAACAAACATTTTAACAGTTCTTGTTTTATATGTGTCCTTTCGAAATTATTTATTAGTACATTTTTCTTTTTTATACAGCACTGAGCCCTTTAAGTCATACGCATAATAAAATTATGTACTAATTGTTTGATTAGTATATGGAGCCAATTGGCTTATAATAGTATTTAAACTAAGATGGTATACATTTCAGTGTTCTGATGAAGTCTATAAGATAGATGAAAGCGCTTAACCATTGCAGTGTTTTTATGTTATTTATGTTTATTAAAATGAATTTTTGAAATTTTAAGTCTTTGGAGGATGTTCTTGGATCCAGATTCCCCCTCAGTGGATTTGTGTGTTCATATTTACTTGGTATACCACAAAGTTAGAATACACCCCAAAATTTCTAGATTTAGTAAATACTAACTCACTTGTATATATGAATAACCAGCCAACTATGTGTCAAAATCTTCCTCAGCCTATCCTTACTAACATCACACCTACCTGCATTACTCCTGTAATATCCTCATAACACATCAAATCCAGTAACAAATCACTAATCTCCTCCATTTGGAGTATCTAAACCCAACACAATGAGCACCTCTGAATTAAAAGACTTTAAATGGCAACCTTATTAAAACTATATGATGAGCTCTCAAAATTCATCTGCAAGGTTTCCAGCCCCTATGCTTCCTCAGATGTCACTTATACCAATGCACCTCACTCCCATCTAACAGACAGCATAAGCTAAGATGTCTAATCACAGCCATATATACTGGGGGACATACAAATAAACTACCTTGGTATAATACCAGCATTAATAAGCTTGATAATGAAAGAAAAAAGACAAATTAAGGCCTATAATAAATAAATAAAATCTACCCTCATCAAGATTGTCAAAAAGATCAACAAAAGTCTGTATGTTAACATAAGGAAGATCAAAGTTGAAAATGAATTAAAATTAGCAGCCAGTGCCACAGATAATCATAAATTATTCATTGACAATATCAGATAATAATGAAATAACACTCAGCAATGTTCTGATTTAATGTATAATAGCATTACCCACTCTGACTTGCTAATGTACTTGCAGATAAATCTAGTGCTGGCTTCACATCAGAAACAGTTATTGAAGTTTTACTTATAACCAAGACCCTTCTTCCCCCAACTGCACTCTGTAAAGGAAAACAATAACACTTCTACGGGCCACAGCAATATACCTGCCAGATTAATCAACAACAATAAACATTTCCTCTCTGAACCCTTTACTAAACTGTTCAACATAAGTTCAGCCCACAGTTTCAGGAGGTATGGAAAACAGCTGTCATTTTGCAACTCCATAAAGGAGATTCCATGTAATAACCCAGGAACTATAGACCCATTAACCCTAAGAAGCCTAGTTTTCCAGGCTGTGGAACATATTATATTAGATTTCATGTGCTCCTGTATAAAAATATCTTATTACTTTAGATCCACAATAATGTAGTTTTGTCAAAAGGAGTGCATCTCTACCTTAGGAGGTCACTGAAGCTGTAGCTAACAGCCGAGCAGTTAATACAGTGTACTTGGATCTTGGTAAGGCCTTTAAAACTATTCCCAATACTAGAATTGTAAATAAGCTATAAAACCGAAATGTAGAACTTATGCTACAAGATGGATTGGAAACTGGCTCTCAGATAAGACTCATGCAGTTAAAATAGCACATGCTGCCTCAGAAATAAAAAAAAATGTGACTAGTGACATTTTTCAGGGTTTGATTACTGGAAACCCTCCTGTTTGACATCTATTTCTGGGATCTTCAAATCACTAACCTAGACCTATGGCTGACCAGATTTGTTGATGACTGCAAGCTGGGTGTTGTCATTCACTGAGCATCCAGTAGCATGTTACTAAAGTAACGGCTGAACAACACAAATCAGTGGTATACTACAAACAGGCTTAAATTAAATGCAAAGAAGTATAACATTGCCACCTTTAGTAAACAGATCATGACAGCTGCTTAAAGTATAGTCAGCACCCAACTCCAGACCGAGATAGTTGCCAGAGATCTGGACACCTTCATAGAGAGCTACATATCCTTTGATCAAAATGTAGCAACAGTAGTCAGGAAATCATTCTTCTAGCCAAAGTAATAATTAAAGGGATCTCACACAGGTCAAAAGAAGTTATCATTTCTCTACACTCTGCCCTGACTAAACTAATTTAGAATATAATGCCTCTTTTAGTATATATCGATCTAAACCCATCATGCATTTAGAAAGACTTCATCGATTTCTAACTAAAAAGATGACTGGAATAAAGAATCACAGATACCAAGACAGGCGTGAAGCGCTGTCCATACACTTTTGTGTCATACAGACTTGCGCTATTTGATTTTTATCTAGCATTCTACAAAACAAATGGTCCCACAAACACTCAAACTAAAGACTTGAATCTCTGTCAACAAATAAATAAGACACACTGAAGAGACAAATTTATTACTCAGTGCTTTCCCCATCTCTGGAATAATCTTCCATTACATATAAAACAGAGTGATACTGCGTTTCCTGTAAGACAAACCTTGACAATTAAATAGATGTCCATAAATTCATCCAGAGTTTTACTTGCTTTGCCTTCTAGAGGCAGGAAGTGCCCTTTTGAGAGTGAGTTTTGACAAGATGATTACAGTCCATGGACTGATTCTGACTTATAAACTCTATGAATCTAGGTATATATGAATAGGCTGTGAAAGAAAGACTTAATATGGCCATTTAAATATGTAAAGGACAAGAACTGTAATGCCATCTTGGGACTAAAGCTCACTTTGCAAAACCTTGCAACATGAAATAATAAATTGTCTACTCATTAGCAAGTTTAACACTGAACTTAAAAGCAGTTTTGTTCAGACTAGAGTAACAATTAACTTAAATAAATATCCAGTAAAAGTTAAAATAGCTAGTCCTCTTCATGTGTTCAAGAATCAATTGGATCTTTTTTCTGGGACAAAGATGTTTATTCTAATGTTGCAGAATATAGACTCCTAGATGGTCACCCATGAAGTTCTGAGTCTGGTATCTCAGAAAGTTTGAAACCTTGAATCATTCTGTTCCACCTTTACATGGCACATAAGCACAAGAAAAGCTTCCAGCTCCTCAAATGTACAGGAAGAATCCACCCATGAGGCAACCCAGTTACAGGAACCAATGCAATGTGAATAACGTCTTATTCAACAAGTAAGCTATGCAGTTGCCACATCCCACTGAAATGGATGGGAAATAGCAAACCCCTTCCCAGATTAGTTCATGTAACATATGTAGAAGTTTTTTTTCTGATAGTTTAACAGAGAAAATTAAATATATGAGCTGTTAATGAACTTCATCCTGGAGACCTGAGTTTGATTCTCTCCATCTCCATTTTCAAACTATGTGACTCTGAGTAAATCACAGCAATCTGATAAGATTCCACTCATGTTTTTTCCCATGGTAGGGTTAGCTGGTTAACAAAAAAGTGCTTCCTTATAAAATAGATGATGAATTAATATTGTAGTCTTTCTGGTGATGTTGCGAGACATAAATTGCAATGGGAGTCAGAAGTTCAGGGCATACATTTAAGAAATGCAATACCTAGGAGGACAGAATAGAAGGAAACAGTAAGCAGTGACTTACCTGGGACATGCAGCAAGTAGTGATATAAACAACCTTAATGTTTCAATATAGTCATATAGCTAGCTTAAGCCTCAAAGCGACTATACAGAAATTAGTGTCAGTTTATTGTCATCAAACTTTCTTCCTTGAAATAAATGTTCAGTCTTTTCTTAATTACTACTAGAATTGTGGATTGTTATATTTCTAGTGAAAGAGAATCCAATGTTCTGCCTGCTTTATGTCTAAAACATTAAACAATTTTACAGTGGACTGTCGGTAAAGCCACAAAAACGTTATTGCTCCTGGTGTCTCTTACATGTGACACAAAACTCAGTCCATACACTGCAGCTAACATCTCATTTTTAGGCACCTAAACACAAGTATGCTCTCACCTCTGTGGAAACTTTATCTGACTGAAAACAATTTTATACTCTTCAACTTTATTCTACATGGATGATGTCTCACTTTAATTATTTATCTGGTGTTCATTCTTTTCTAACTTTCTTAAAGATGCCATGTTTTACAGACAAAGCTTTCCGCTGAATCAAAGTTATAAATAATTTAAACCAATACACTTTCATCCGTAATGCTAATAATGAGCAGAATTCCCCTAATAATACCATAACAACCTATTATCATGCTGACCAAATGATCTTCAAAGGTACATTTGTCATCAATTATGACACTTAAATTCTTAACACAATTTGAAACAGTCATCATGTTATGGATGATATCATACATAGAGATAATATTACTGGCAGTAAAATGAAGAATCTTACGTTTTTTATGTTAAAGCATACTCTGTTATATTTGACAAGGTGTACAAAGAAGTTATATAAGTTTGTAATTGTCTTTGGTCATTTATATTCCTAACAGTTGCGCCTACCTTGGTGTCATTTGTGTATTTACTTATCTATACATCCTTATGATTTGGAAATTAGATAATAAATAGGTAAATCAAAAAGAAACAGTCCAAAAACAGATATCCGAGGGACTCTAATATTTGCCAACCTTTATTATGAAGTACAGTACTGAATCCTAACCTTACTTGTCCTATTTCTTTGCCAGTCCTGTACCTATTTAATTATATACCAGTTGAAGTTCTGCTCAGCCATGGACTGGTGGATTTTATCATGTGGTACTGAGCCAAAAGCATTAGAAAGATCTGAAGTGATTGCACCTACTGGCTAAGAATGATCATAATATGAGACAATATTCTCATAAAATTCTAATTAGCTGCTTAAACAGGATTTGACAGAGACAGAATCATATTGGGTAGTATCCAAAAGCTTTATATATGGAGCACTAAATACAGAAAAAACTACTTTCTCAAAAGCCTTACCCAGTAAACTTGTAAAGCTTATAGGTCACAGTTATTTGGATCCCTGTCTTTACCACCCTAATCTGCATAGTTACCAAGGTCCTCTGCTCTGGATCCTTCCTCCTGATTGGTTTGAGGAATTTCCTTCTTTACCTTGATTTAAAAAGGGTTTAAAACTTATTCTTTTTCAAATGTCTTACACTAATTTGACTTGTTTCACATTTGTTTGTATTTTACACTGTTTTATAGTTATGTCTTACATATGATTTATTGTTATTCTTTATTGTACTGTGCCTGAGTTCAAGAAATAAAATGAACTTGAACTTGAAGCCTTAGGATGAAGAAAAACTGGGCTTTACTTCCTTGTTTCTGGGACAAACCCCACATGCTTCTTGGAAAAGACAAGTTATACGCAGCACAAGTGCCTTAGTGGTTTTTGTTAAAAAAATATCTGTTTAACCCATCTGGACCTGAAGCCATATTTATTCTTATTCTTGTTGTGGCTATCAAGAAATCCTCTGCCTTAATGGTAGTACATAATTTGTTGTTATCATTACTGCTGGAGGAACTCCCCACAGAGGGATACAAATTTGAAAAACCCCCTGATCTGGTCTGCATATATGTGTAGCTGCCCTGTCCTGCTCAACTTGTCTATTTCACAACATTGGTCTGACAGAATGAAGGGTTCCTACAGAGTGAGATTGTTCTGTGAAGCTGTATCCCAAGCTTACATGGCTAATTTATAAAGGGAGTACAACCTAGTTCCCTCCGGCTTGAAGATGTTCCACATGACTGTGGTACTGTCTGAAACAACATGAAGAGGTCCTTGGGACCAAAGAGAATACAAAGAGTCGAGTGCATTGATCTGGGCAAGCAACTCTTTCATATTTATGTACTTGCATCTATCCTAGGTGTCCGACACACCTTGCACTATTATCCCTCCTGAAACTGCTTCCTAACTGACTGCTTTGGAGCAGGGAGGGATAAAGGGAGACCCACATTTAGGGATATTTGCTGTCTGTATGAAGTTATTTTTCTATTGACAAACCCTGGCACTTGGATTTGAAAAGACAAGGGATGTTAATGCTGGGACCAAATAGACCTCAGTTACCACTGTATCTTTCTCATGTGGAGTCTTGTCAGGGTTTATCATGAAAATCATAGAGGCCATGAAACCCAAAATCTTGATGTATTCCCTTGAAGTGACTAAAGTCTGAATGGAAAAGTATAGAAATAATAATGTAGATCTTATTTTTCATGTGGAAAAAAAATCTCTATGAACTGAGGTGCCCATGTGACTCCCCAGGAATACAATCCTATGTGAAAGAGTTAAAAATGACTTTTGAATGTTTTATTGGAATCTCGGCTTGTATAAGAGATCTTTCACTTGATATCTGTCACTTTAAAAGAGACTCAAGATAAACAAGTTGTCTAAATATGGAAAAAAGAAAATGGATACCCTGTAGCCTGCAACTAGCTATAACTGGAGCTAACCACATTCTTGGTGCAGTCGATAGTCTAAAGGGTAAAGCAGAGAACTGATACAGTAATCCAGACACACAAATATTAACAAATGCCTCAAGTCTGGATGAAAAGAAGTGAGATGATGAAATCCTATAAAATGCAGAGTTACCAGGAAGCTTGAATGAGAAAGAAGAGGTAACATATTGTAAAGTGATATAATTTTGAAGTTAGGTACTATCATAAACAAGTCTAACAAAAAAGATCCAGAACTGATGTCCAAGCATCTTCTTTCTTTGGCACTTAAAACATCATTGAGCAAAAGCTTTTCACAACTTGGTAAGCAGGAAATGGTTCAGTTACTCCCTGGAACAGCATGTAATGAAGGATAGGTGGAAATAAAAGAGTCTGATCTCATGGATGATGAATAATCTCATAACAAGAAGGAATATCCTCTCACTGCCATCTATAATCTTAATGAATGCTCTTCAGAACCCATTTGTCTGAAACTGTCTATTGCCAAAGAGAAAAATGGAGATTCAGACTTTCTGGAAGGAAAAGGGACTGCCAAGGTGAAAGGTGGGAATGAAGTCCCTTAAATAGGCAAACTGACTAGTTGGAATATCTTTGGTTTGGGTGATTCCTGAATTCATTTTGGAACACCCTTGCCATTATCTCAAAACTGGAGATGGGGTTAGAGAATCCCTTAGAAAATTTAAAAAAGGAGGGTAGATTATCTTAAGAGATTCCCAAATTTAACCCCTTTTATCACACTTTTTGATCACCTGTGCAGCAAAGGAGACAAAAAGTGAAATTCTATTCAAAAGAGAAAATAAAATCTTATTATTCACATCCTTTTGGTAGGTTCTGAGAATGCAGTAAATGCAAACCTCCTCAAAAAAGTACCAGAGGCCATATCCCCAGAAGAACTATCAACTGATTCATATGCACACACTGTAAACTGAGAGCAGTGACTAGTACAATGCAAGAAACTAAATGATTTAAAGCAGAACTTTCCTCACATGAAGACATAGCACATCAGACATTCCTCATACTTTCACAGTTAGTCAGAATAAACATTAATATGAACCTGACAATTCAAAAATCTGGCAAAAGCATACACCATTTTCCCGTCTCCATCAATAATTTTCCCATCCTTATCAGAAAGATAGGAATTAACTAATTTGCTTATCAGCAGTAGGAATAACTAAAGCTTTAACTGCTAGTTCAGGTTTCAGAAGAGTGTATAAAAACTTAAAAAGAATGAGAAACTTTATACAGTCTATCTGCCATTTTAGGGGCAGCAGGCTGGCTATCAGGAAATACAAGCAGAGACACACACATCCTCCAAAGCTGGCAGAACTAGAGGAAATTGTGAAGGTTGAAGAAATTCCTTCTGCAACAGCTCATAACATTTTCTGAGGGACTGCCAACCTCAATATATTCCCACCCACTGAAAACACTGGCACATTCTGGAAATAGTCTCAAACAGAGAGGAACCCCAAAGGGAGAATTGGAAACTGAGCTCCTCTTTGAGTCTGAATCAGAAAATTGAGGAAAAAAATAATTCTGTCACTTCATCTTCCTGTCCAGATTCAGAATACTGAATCTCTTCAGAAAAGGAGGTATCTATTTTACCCGAAAGCAATAAATAAAAAGGGTCAAACGCTTGAATAAAACCCTGAGCCAGACCCAGTAAACTACTCCTGTCTAAGGAAATTTGAGAAGAAGGAGTTGATACATACTTAGTTTTCTGTTTCTGTTTCTTTTTGGCAGAAAAAAATGTGATCAACAGTATTATAAATTACAGCAATAGCTTCCCCAAGGATGAGTGCAACATGCTGACAAAACAGGGAAGCCTTCGCTATTCCTTCTCCCTAAACCAATAAGCTGATTAGTGGTCTGAGGTACAAACAAATTTGGAGCTGTGGGCAGCAGCACAGACTCTACATGGTGCCCAATGGGGGAAAGAGTTGTAAAAAGACCAACCGCTCTGGGGCATCTATTGTGGTGCACAGTATCCTCAAGATAGGAGAACATGGATCACAAACTGCGCGCCGTGGCAGGGCTAGCCACTCGACGGTGTAAAATATGGCTCTAGGTGATTCGGTCATGTTGACTGTCGCCAAAAAATGGGCATGGGTAGTTACCGGTGATAAGTGGGTTGAGGACCCGGCCTACTCTCTGATCCACGCCAGGGACCCATGCTAACGGTGGGAGGGGTATATGTGCCCCTATTGGCCAGTGTGTGCCCGCCATAAAAGCCCAGCAGCCCTGGGTCAATAGGCTACTGGCTGGCCGGTGTCTAGTTGCCCAGCCTGGGTTACCTGGGATAGCTCTGTTGAGTGAAAGCTGGACATAAAACCAACCAACCTGCCAAACATGAACTAAGAATTGCTACGCTTAATGTAGGTTCACTGACAGGATGCAGCTTAGAAGTGGATGACATGATGATACGGAGGAGGCTGGACATCCTATGTATCCAAGAGAAGAGATGGAAGGGCAGTGCAACAAAGCCACTTGGCTTGGGATCCAGACTCTACTGCTCAGGTGGTGGACAGGCTAGAAATGGTGTAGGAATTGTGGTGAGACAGAGGCTTCAGAAGTCAGTGAGGGATATCATCAGAATTAATGACAGAGTCATGGCAATCAGACTCCAGTGTAATGACAGGACAGTATTCATAATCTCAGCCTATGCCCCACAGCAGGGTTGTGATAGTGAGGAAAATAGTGCATTCAGACAGCAGTTGCAGGACCTACTAGATAAAGCAGGACAACATGAATTGGTGTTGATAATGGGTGACTTAAATGCACATATCGGGACAGACAGAACAGGATATGAGGATTGCCTGGGTCCACATGGGTGGAGCAATAGGAATAAAGAAGGAGAAGCCATTCTAGACTTCTGTCTGGCAAATGGCTTGATAGTAGCCAACACATGGTTCAGAAAGAGAGACAGTCACAAGATCACATACAAGAGTAGCCAACATGCAACTCAGGTAGACTTCCTCTTAGTAAGGAAAAGGCACTGGGGTAGAATCCATGATTGCAAAGTCATCCTTAGTGAAACAGTCTGTTCACAGTATAAACCAGTAGTTGCCACAATCAGCTGCAAGCAGTGGTCAGAGAAGGCACTAAGGTCAACAGAGACCAGGCTGAAGACCTGGAAGTTGACTGGAGAGAAAGTACAGCAGTTCAATTAATTACTCAGGGCTCTAGCACCCCAAGAAGAGGAGGAAATAGATGGAGTTGAAGAAGAGTGGCAGCGCCTAAAAACAGCATGCGTTAGGACTACAGAAAAGATATGTGGCTGAGCCAGGTATGGAAATAAGGTACATAAGGAAAGCTGGTGGTGGAATGCAGAAGTGCAGGAAGTAATCAAAAGAAAGAAGGAGTGCAGGAAGAAGTGGGAGATTGAAAAGACTGACCAAGCTAGGAAGGACTACTGGTTGGCTAACAAAGAAACTAAGAAAGAAGTTGCAATAGCAAAGAATAGGGCATCAGAGGCACTCTATCAGCTTCTGGAAAGTGAGTCAGTAAGGGGCACAAAGAAAGTATACCAGGTTGCAAGGCAAAGACAGAAAGATAAAGAAGATAGTCAGACACCCTTCATAAGGGATTCCAGCAACAACCTGCTTACCAGCCCACAGGACATCAAAGGCAGATGGAATGAGTATTTCCAGCAGCTTCTGAATGAAGAAAACCCCCCAGAAACAGCCTACAATGAGAGTAGAAGAGGAGCCCAGCTTAGAAGAAGTAAGAGCAGCACTAAAGAAAATGAAGTCAGGGAAAGCAGCAGGCTCAGATGAGGTCACAGCAGATATGATAAAGATGCTGGGTGAGCTAGGGGAGAAATGGCTCCTGAGGGTACTAATTGCAGTGTGGAGAGAAAGGCATATTCCAGATGACTGGAGAATAAGCATACTTGTGCCAGTATACAAGAACAAAGGGGACATCCACAACTGTGGACAGTACAGAGGCATCAAACTCCTACCACATTACATGAAAGTTCTGGAGAGGGTGATTGATAAACGGATACGCAGAATAGTAGAATGTAAGATGGGAGATGAACAGTTCGGATTCAGATCAGGATGCAGCACAACTGACCCAATGTTTGCATTGAGACAGATACTTGAGAAGAAACTAGAGAAGAGGAGAGAGTCAAACTGGGCTTTCCTAGACTTGGAGAAAGCATATGACAAGGTCCCAAGAAAGCTGATCTGGGCAGTACTGCGGTGGTTTGAAGTCCCAGAAACATTGGTAGAATTAGTACAGGCTATGTACAAGGACCCAGTGACTCAAGTACGAACAGTGTTTAGCCTCACTGAGGGGTTCCCAGTGGGAGTGGATGTACACCAGGGTTCAGCTCTGAGCCCACTGCTGTTCATACTGGTAATGGACTACATCAGCAAACAGGTTGGAGGGGTCAGAGAAACAAAGCTGCTGTATGCAGACGATGTGGCAGTACAGGCAGACTCTGATCTAGAACTTTAGCAAAGGATAGGAGAATGGAATGCAAATCTGAAGGCACGTGGGATGAAACTAAGCACAGATAAGACAGTGGTAATGGCAGCAGATTGGGGAAATCAGAAGAAGCTGAGAATAGAGATAGAGATAGATGGGAAGATAGTGGAACAGGTAAACAGCTTCAAGTATCTGGGAGGGGTGGTTGAGGAGAAGAGTAGTCTGAATGAAGAGGTCAAAGCTAGAATCAGAGGGGCTGCAGCCAACTGGCATAGAGTATCAGGTGTAGTATACGACAGAAGAATGCCAAAGAAGCTGAAACGTAAGGTGTACAAGACAGTGGTGCGACCAGTACTACTGTATGGTACAGAAACCTGGGCAGTAAAGGCAGAACAGTTGAAGAAGCTAGAGGTGATGGAAATGAAGTGCCTGAGAAAGGTGGTAGGATGCACACTGTGGGACAGGTGAAGAAATGAGGACATAAGAGCAGAAGCCAAAGTAGCTCCAATTGCAGAAAAGATCAAAGAAAACAGATTACGATAGTATGGGCACATGTGTAGAAAAGCAGAAGACAATCTGGTGAGGGAGATTTGGGACAGACAGGAAGAAGGTAAGAGGAAGTGAGGGCATCCAGCAAAGAGGTGGATGGATTGTGTGAAAGAAGATCTGCGACAGTCAGGCATGAGTGTTGAAGAAGGCAGGAGAGTGGCACTGAATCGAGAGAGTTGGCGACAGTTAATACAATACCCCGACCCCATGTAAATGGGAAAAAAGGGGATGATGATGGTGATGTACAACAAATGGCCACAGCAGAATCACACACGGCAGCTGAGAGAAATTGGTAGCTTGTTGTGGTAGCAAAGGCTATTTGCTTAAGTTTTTCTTTTTATGGCTGCAAGAAGGACCGTCCTTGGAACCGACTGTTTGTTCCATAGTCAGGCCACAAATGGTGTCCCTTTCCCAGGGAAAACAAGCAGCAAAAGCCTTTAAAAATTTTAACTTTTTAAAATTCACTTTTTTCACAAAAAAATGCGATAAAAAGCACTTCAAAACCCTTACCAGACCCCAAAAAGTAAAATATACACAAATTTACCACAGAAAATGTTTTAAATACTTTATACAGGAAAAAAGAGCACTCTCATTTAAAAGTTCAATACAGTCTTGTGACTGCCCACTAAAACACAAACTCCTAGCTTTAAAACTTCCCTGAAGAGGAAAGTATTAATAATCAACAAAAATAATTGAATGGAAGTTTTTTTTATGCATTCATAGGTTCATAGGTTGATAAGTTGTTACTAGACTAATGACTACTAGGCCCCTTACAAGCCTAGCCGTGCACTGCAAGCCATGTCGGTCCTAAATGTCATACTAGTGGGGTGTATGTTAGTAGACAGATAGCTAATAATTTGTAGGAGGTGTTAGTAAGGATAATACTTTTCTTATTGATGGCCTCTGTCCATAAGGGACATAGGGGCCAGACCGTGGGTAAATTTATGATCTCCTATCCAGTTGTCAAGGTTTTGTTTTAATAGGGTCAGGGATGACCTCCCTTTTACATGGACAGGAAATCTATTCCATAGTGCAGAGATCCTTTAGTATACATAGCTGTCTCGCCAACATGTTCTATTTATGCCATAAGCGAAGTTCAGATCCCTGGATCCAATGCTTCTGGTGCTGTTTGTTTTGCACATGTGCGATAGATCCATCAGGGCTGGGACTGATGAAGCTTTGTAAGCCAGGAAAAGATCTCCTCTCAGCAGCCTTTAGGAGACTGAATACAGAGACAGATCCTTTAGGTGACCAGTGTAGAACATGGCATTCATGTCCTAAATTCTTCTGGTGAGAAACCTTTGAGAGTGTTCCAACTGTTGCAAGTGTCTAGTTATGTACATACCAAAGGGGGAATTGTATTCAGTGATAGGTCTGATAAGGGCCAAGTAGAGTGGTATTTTAACTTCTGTGTACCTGGATGCCATGCCCTTCTCAAAAAGGAACTTATCCACCCAGCAATGGAGCAGCACAAGCCAACCATCAATCCTCAAAAGCCTCAGAGGAGCATACTCTTCAGCAGAGTAAAGCTCATGTCTTACAGTCAGCTCAGCTTGATCTGCCTGTCGGTTTGGGTGCAATGGAAGGTGCCCTGAAGCTTTGGAAGGTGGCTGGCTGTTATATTCTTGGCAGGATATAACCAATGTAGATAAAGCCACTGCAGCAGTGATCATAATGATGAAAATCTTCAAGCTCTCCAGCCTTATCCGCTGAACATGCAGATAATTCAAAGATCCAGCCACTGACAAGGGAGGGTTCACTATATAGTAAAATTAAAACAGCTAACTACATCTTTCTTACCTATTCAACTACTATGTTTACTTGTTTTAGTAACTTTTTCCTTTTTTTTTCTTTCTTATTCAGCTGCAGTACAGTGTTGTACTTGGCTGCATAACGGGAGACAGAAAGATTTTTTTTCATTATTTCTTGTGCAAAACTATGTTGCCCTATAAGCATATATAGTTTAGTCTGTATTCTGTCTAAGCTTCACAAATAAACTCACAGCTAACTCATAAGAGTGGGACATTGCATACATGAATTTAGACAAATGCTGAAGATTTTTTTAGGTCCCATTTTAAAGTGTATGAGGTAGAACCTCTAGTGGTCTGAGCAGTTGAAGTTAAGCTACACTAAGCTGTATACATTAGAGGGCTATATGGTGCTCTCTGCATCCCTCTTTGAGATTTACATAGACTATGTAGTTCTGCCATCAAGTCTTGAGGTTGCCAAAGCTTTTGTATCAGTCCTGTACAATGGTGATCAGTACTGGTGGGTCCACATACAGCAGTAGCTCTTAGGACAAGTTTTTGTCTATATGATGCTTCTTCATCTTCTATTTTGTGATAAATACTAAGGCAGACTTCTTCTGCTGGCAGTTTGTTATGCTTTACAATTATTGTTGCAAAGTATGGCGGAGAACACAAGTAGGACCACACAAGCAATGTGTACTGTGCTGGGTCCTAAACTACAGGGAAAAGTGTAATATGCTAAGCCTGCTAAGTGTATAAATGTTGTATAAAAGTATTGCATAATTATGATTTTGTGACAGCTTGACAAAAAATGTGTGTATGTTCTTTTAAATGCCTGTCATTGTGGAGCATGGGAACATTCTTGCAGAAGTTCCGTCAAGCAATTCCCAATCATATGAACTTTACCCAATCATATGAACTTAACCTTAGTTTGAAAGGGGGTAGCCTGGAATGCTAAATTCAATAAGGTTGCTCTTCACTGGAGGATCATGGTAGAAAAAGTAAACTAAGTATGGTGAAAGTTAAGTATTTAGTATTCCTTATAGGAGGAGGGTTCGAAGACCAGAAATGGAAAAGGTATAGTCCATAAACACTAGCCAGTAACCTCTACTAAAAAACAGATGATGCTTTCTTTGGACAATCTGGATACAGTAGGAAGTTTGTGCCTAATTTCATGACTACAGCTTGCTCTTTGATAGACATCACAAAAGGAAACGTTCATATTAGACTACAATGGTCTCTTGAGACAGACAAAGCTTTTACTGACCTCAAATGAATCCTATGTTATGATCCTGTGTTGATAATCCTGAGTTTACTAAAGGGTTTATCTTGTATAAAGATGAATCAGAAGTAGGTTTGTAGGTCAGTGCTATCTCTCAGGGCCTTCGAGAAAAGGAGCATATTGTGTGCTACACCCAGCAGGAAGCTGAATAATGCATAAAGGAGATAATTTGCAATTGAAAGAGAATGTGTTACAATAAAATAGGCCATCCTTACCTTGAAAAGCTATTTTTTTAAGTAGGCATTTAAACTTGCAACAGATCAAGCCATTTTGCAATGGTTAAACAGGCAAAAAATGGCAATACAATATTATGCTGGTGAGCACTGTCCCTCCAACACTTTCAATTTATTGTGACCCACACACCTCACCTAACCAACAGAAATGTTGATGGTCTGTTCAGATCCTACAACCCATCATGATGACAACAAAACTGCTGGTTATGTGTTGAGAAGAGAGTAGTCATAACACATTGAGCCTGTTACATGCATAAATATTGCATAAAAGCATTGTGTAATTATGATTTTGGGATATGTTGATAAAAATGTGTGTGTTCCTTTAAATGCTTGGGCAATGTGGAGTATGGAAATATTCTTACAGTAGTTTCTACCAAGAATTAGCCAATTACATGAACTTTACCTTAGTATTAAAGCGAGTAGCCTAAAAGACTAAAGTAATGTAGTTCCTCACTGGAGGTACAGTGTGTAGCGCTAAAATGAAAACCTAGAAGCATCGACTGAGAGGGGGTCCAGTCAGGACTAACCTGTAGGCTATCACTGAGGGACTGTGTTTGATGGAAGTACTTGAATTTTGGAGCTAATAGAGAGAACTAGGAAATACGTTTATCTCCTGAGGGCATATTGTTGGAGCACCTGAACTTGTACTTAAAAGTAGAGCCTAGGCAAGGCTAGTGTTAGCACTCTGGGGTCCCTAACAAATGTCAAGTCAGGAGCCCCCTGGACACTTCCTGTCTAAGTATCACCCTGTCACTGCCACCCTTCCTAAGCAACCTTTTAATTCATGCTGCTGAGTTTTAGAGGTAGCATGTACATACTGAACTATAGCTACAATACTCTCACATTATGAGAGACTTTTGTACCACACTATGATGGCCCATCTCACAGAGGGACCATAGCTCTCAACCTCTTAGCACAAAAACTCTGGACCAGACCAAAACTAATGGGGGGACAAAGTCCCAAAAAATAGGGACACATTTTAAATATTGTTCTTATAAACTTAGAAAGTTGCTAAAATAAAAGTTATTGAGTTACCATGTATTTTCTGAAGGATATGAAGTCTGAAACTCAAATGCCTGTCATTATTTAGTGAATTCAGTCCTCACTGATTTGCCAGAAAAATCCAGAAAAATCACAAATTGTATGAGGAACAGACTGAAAATATGAGGCAAAAATCTGGACATTCTGCGAAAATCTGGACAGTTCAGAGGTATGACAGGGACTTTCACAATGACTGGTATTTAGTTGCAACAATGATACATTAACTCTATGTACAGATCTGGGCTTAGGTGAAATGGTACCCTAAGTACTGGCTAATGTTTCGCCCACCACACACACACACACACACACACACACACACACACACACACACACACACACACACCCTCCAGTGTTCCCTCCCCACCCCACCCACCGCCACACACACATTTTTGGGGATCTCCACACCATCCATGCTCACTACTTTTTTTTCTATTTTCTCACATTTTGCCTTGCTCTTCAGTTTTTTCAAGAAGCCATCATTTTCCATATGCTCTAAAATGTGTTTCAAGTTTTTTTTCTTTTTACACAACCTTTTCATCCAATGATGTCTTGAACAGAAACTAATTAAAGAAAGAAATTCAGTGTTGCTGCTCAACTTTGTTTTCCTTGAATCCTGTCAACACACGCTTATTGACCAAGACAGCACAGTAATAACTGTTTAGGAAATAAACCAAAGAAAATCCCAAGTGAGTAAATGTTCTGCTGAATAAAAGTATTCCAACATAAAATAAGGCAAAACAACAGCAGAGGAATCCAAGATAATGCAGGACCATGTAAAAATAACCAGAAGATAAAATAAAGCTGTTTCATTGAAGCAAAAACGTTCAATACTTCAGAAACAGGTAAGCACTTTCACCATAGGGCTTTATCAAACCATAAAAACGCAGAAGCTTCCCCTTCATCCACTTATATAATAATATGAAATCAATCACATGAAAAGATCAATTAACCAATAAAATGAGTCCATCCATTGAGGCAGTGAGCATTAAAGAAGCAGTAGACATTAAAACCATATGCTTTAAAAATATACCAGAAGACTAGTACAGCATTAGAGAAATAAATTTGAGGAAACTTCAACATAATAGTAAACATAATGAAATGCTCAATATAATACAGAGGGAATTACCTAACTTGCAGGACTGTTGATTTCAGTATGGGTTTCAGTGACACTTTGTCATTAAGACCTAGTCCATAGTCTGCCCTTAGTCTAATTATCCATTTGACTTCTCTACTTTCTGTATGGTTCCTAACATCACCATTACATTTATTAGGGAGAACCACTTCAATGTCTAAAAATTTAAATGTATGTAAGCTACCCTCCTGTAAAATATGCTTGGACAGTGCACTATTATCTCAGCCAACCCTACTGTGGTAAAGATGGTCTCTGATCCTGTCTTTCAGCATCCTGTCAATCCTCCCTATATAGAATGACTGACAAGATGTGCACTGTGCTAAACAGATAACATGTCATGTATAACAATTAGCCTTTGCACTGAATACATATTTATGTCCATTGTCCGGATGTATAAAAAAGCCAGTATTATTTATACTCACAAAAATTACATTGTCCACATGGACTTGTAACTGATCCACTAAGGTTACCAACAGATGCCAAAGAATATTTTGGTAGCAGAGCACCTTTTAAAGATTAAGTTTATTTTTATATAGAAAATTTGGTGTGCCACCTATGATCTGTCTAATGTCTGGGTCTGTTGTCAGAATCCCCCAATGTTTCCTAATAATGTCTGTAATAACATTAGCATCAGTGGTATAAAATAGTGGGACCCTCACCTCCCTGATATTAACATGATTATCCACAGAAACCTGTTCAACCACCCTCTCTGAGAAATATGATCTTGCCACATTATCCCTGAAGCTTGGTATTTCACCTAGCCTCTTGTCTATTTCAGTTCTACTATATACTCTCATTAATAGCTTATTTCTCAAATCTGACAGTTCCTTATAGAAACCCTCATCAGACACATTCAGCCTAGAGGCTCTTACACCTTGGCCTTTCGTAATGTTCCTGAAGACATAGTTAGGGTGCATACTATTCCTATGTGGCAAGGTGTTTTTATAGCAGGACTTTCTGTGTTTAGGAAATAACTCTGGGGCCCCCAGATGCCATAAGATTAGAGATGCATTTTAGAGCATTTTTCAACCTTTTAATCCAATGGTGGCCTGAACAAAAATCATGAATAAGAAAATAATTTCACTCTTATTTTTTTTCTTTTCTTTCAAGGCAGACTTATGTTGTGCCTGTTCAAAGCTGGCAAAATCGTAGCTCACAATAAACTAACAATACAGTTGTTGTAAGGATACACATATCCTGTTTGGGAATACTACCACCCCCCAAAAAAGACAGTCACTGCATGTGCATCATTCTGATTTGTTAGACTGGGATGAAAGCAGGGGCTCAAATGGCCATAGTCATATATTTCAAGTGGTTCTACTTTTTGTTATCGAAAGCTCATGCTTTCAAAAAGTACGACCCCATTTATGCGAAAGTACACTTAAATGAAAGTGCACTTTCATGATAACTGGTTCAATGAACCGCTAATATCAACAACAAAAAACACTGCAGCACCAAAAGACGCTACAGGTGGGATAAGGGAATATACCTCTTTCCCCACTGTAGTGCGATCTCGGAGTTAGTATATATTAAGTAACAGGGGTGTGGGGGGCACAGCCCCCCACATGGAAGGATTGTGATGAAAGTGAAAAAAAAATAACAACTACAGTAAAGCATTCCGCTTTGTTCCTCATAGACAGTACACTGCCCCTACATAATCTATAGTAACCCTATTTTGCACACCTCTGAGATCTGTGAAAAAAGTAAAAGAAACAATGACTATGAAACTATGCCCCCATCCCCATCATTAGCTATAACGACCTTCTGTGCATACCTCTAAGGTGAGTGAGATGAGAATTAAAGAAGTAATGGATGCTTAATCCCCAGCCTCCCACATAACCTTCAGCAACCTTGTGGATATACATCTGGTTTTAGAATGGGTGCAGATGAGGGTGCAGACCACCACTAAGTCCATGTCAAAATCCATTTTTACATTCTAGAGTGTGGCAGCCAACAGACTAATAGAAGCTCTGAGTGACTGAATGTTCTGTGATGTATTTTATGCTTCACTTTTGAATTATGCTTGTTAACTGCATTTTTAACTGCTACGCAGAAGAGTTATATAATTGGCTGGCATTATTGTGTGTGCACAGATAAAATCAGTGCTATATTTTACACACTGGGTTAACAAAACCTAATGGACAGAAGCACACACAGACAGGGAGGGCAGGTAGACCACATAAAAAAAAAAAACATTGAGAAAAACTCAACCTGAGCAACACACTGTCAAATGGCAGTGCTGCTCACCGTGCCACAGTGGCAAAGATCAGTTGCTTTCACATACATCCTCTTCATACTACATCACCAAAGATACCCACCTATCATGTCTAAGGTATATGTATGTGACTGTAAGTGAAAGAAAATACAGGCAGCTTCTTATTCTTAAATGCACTGCAACCCGCACTCCCACCCCACCCCAGCAAGCACAAATGTAACTGTAATACTGATGATGCTTGCTCTAGAAAATGAAATAAATTATAGCCAGCTTTGTACTCTTACACTGCAATATACACACACACACACACACACACACACACACACACACACACACACACACACACATACACACAGCATACACCATAGTTTTGCAATTACTTTTGTAAATAGCAGTATACTATGTAGAACTTGTATAGCCCCAACAGGTCAGTGACTGCTGTTTAACAGTCATCAATCAGCAGGAGAAATCACTTTTATTTACCTTATTGAGGAGAAATGCATACCTGCTACTGTCTCTGATTTCACAGAATGTCCTTGATTTGGCCTCATAATTATTTTTCTGTACCTCATAAAAAGTTTGATTTGCATTCAGAATTACAGTGCTGTCAAGAGTTTCATACTTCTTATTGTCCAGAAATGCACATTGATGTAAACTGTGTTATTCTATTAGCTTTTTAAGTGAATTAAGGTAATATTTAAAATACATTCCTGATTTTGAGCCTTTATTCTGATATCATGTGTGGCTTTGCCCAGAATTCTTCAGCAAAGACATTGAGAGTTGTAGTATATGGTGTTCTGCCAGCATTTATAAAACTCCCCGAAGAAAAAAAAAACATTCCTGAAGATTGGAATTATCAACTCCTCTTAAAGTCCAAGGTAATTACTAAGACTGGTCACTTTGGGCTGCTGCTATCTAGCTCTTAGTTTGTTCATGTTCATTCACTGATTATAAGCTTTATCCTAACAGGATCATATCACTACCCTGATTTGGATTAAGAACATGATCAGAAATTTAATATTTTTTCTCCTCATTTTTCCCCCAACCAACAACAGCTTTTGGTGAGCTCCCACACAATCAAGGATGATTAACAGGGCTCCTAAAGCCACAGATATTGCAGGTACATAACGTAGGCTATGATGTAAGTTTTAGTGGAGAGAATGCCCACTGCCGTGATTTAACTAAATCATGGCCACTATGTCGGTGGTAAAACATTTAATGAAATTGTAAAGTCTTTTACTTGACAAAACATTTATCATAACCAGAGATCTCTTTGAATTTTAAAGGATAAATAAATGAGTTATTATCTGCCCGGTTTATTAAGTATACAGGATTACTGTATTAGCTTTTGATGGTTTGACAAATGTGACAAAATATCAAAATAAGTTAACTTGGTGTAGTTGGGTGCCCCCAGCAACCACAGGGTTTGCTGGGGCCTAAAGCCATCTGTGGGACTAGGAGAGAGATCCATAGCCTGGCACTATCCTGAGAGGACTTCACGGCCAGGTGGGTTATTTGAAAGTACTATTTATATTACATTTTGCAAGGCAAAGTGAGACAATATTTTAGGCTGTAAATTAAATAAATAAGAGTGTCTTGTGTATGTCCTGCTTCCAGTGTTTTCACATTCCCACAAAACACACAATGTTACCATAGTCAGACTTGACTAAAAAGGAATATATCAAACATTTTTGCACTTTTAGATTCTAACTAATAATGTCACTCAGTAAATACTGGGAAGATGCTGTTTTCTTTTTTCTTTTAGTTCACCTCAGGGAGAAATCTTTACAACTGCATATTGAATTAAAGTCTTTAGTGCAAGCTGAAAACATAAATTCAGAAATTTGTGACAGTACATTTTCCAGCAATGATACCTGGATATTAGGGTGCAAGATCTGCTAACTGCTTCTGAAACAATGTCAAAAAAGGGCTATGTTTATCTGTTAATTTTTGTTTATTTAATTTGTTTACCAGAGCTATGCTCATCCATAATCCAGGTTCAGCACAAGAGCAGAGATTCATTATACAGTTGTGTATCCATGATGAAACAGAATATCAAGTCTTTAAAAAAGATGTTGCTAAGTAGACAGCCACATTCTGCTCCAAATACAGGAAAACAATACCTATGAACATATAGCTCCCATTTCTGGACACAGAGTTCACATTTAGGGATAATGCAGAGAACTCATGAGGATTCCATTTCAGTCTGACTTTAGATGGCAAGAACAGTTTTGCCAACTGTACTGTCATTAGAACAGATCCAAATTTAACCCAGGGAACCTTTGAGTCACCCTGGCATGGCACTCCAGTATGTTTGTTTCTAAATGGTCCATTTTACTGTCACTTTATAATGTAGCTGTGCTTCCCACATAAGGCCTGAGGCCAATCTCTTATCAGGAGTGAGTATTGGTATTAAGAATACAAAGGAAGTCAACTCTAGCAATAAGAAGAAGACTGTAGTGAGGTTTCATTAAGATTCTGCCATAGTTAAATTCTAATATGTGGTTTTGTTACCGAAATGAGGAACAGCAGTAGGCAAGGCAGTCATTCATAGGTTCATAGGTTCATAGGTAGGTACTAGGCTATCGGCCAAAGGGCCTACGTAAGCCTAGCCAACAAGGTTTCCTGGCTTACTCCAATCAAGAAAGTTATTTTCCTGTGCCACTGTCGAGCAGAGACACAGAAGTGATCCCCGGGGTGTATTTCCTATTTCCCATCCACTCACCAAGATTTTTCTTAAAGAGTGCTAATGAAGAACGTTGCTTGACATAGATGGGTAGCCTGTTCCAGAGTATGGGAAGTCTCTGGGACAGGAATCTATCCCTCCAGCATGTCCTGTTTATTGTGGTGACAAGGTTTAGGTCCCTAGAGCATGTAGCTCGGAGGGATTGGGATTTCTTTAGGTGTAGCATGTCCAACAGCTCTGGGTTTGACATAGCTTTATATGTTAGGCAGAGATCACCTCGGAGTAGGTGATATGCTATGGAGTAAAGCTGGAGTTTTTCGAGGCGGTCAGTGTAGGGCATTTGTTTGAGGCCAGTAATCCTCTTTGTGAGTTACTTCTGTGGCCTTTCCAGCTGCTGCAGATGTCTTGTGAGGTACATTCCAAAAGGGGTGTTGTACTCTATAATGGGTCTAATGAGTGTCGAGTAGAGGGGAACAATGACCTCTTTTTTCCTGGATGAGAAACCTTTTATGATGAGGTGTGCCACATAGAAGGACTTCCTGACTACTCTGGTGATGTGACTATCAAAGGAGAAACTACTGTCCACCTGGGTCCCAAGGTCTCTTATCACGCATTCAGTGTTAAGTAGATTGCTGCCTATGTGGTAGTTCATGGGTACAGAGTTTTTACCAAAGGGGATGACACTGCACTTTTTCGCGCTGAGCTTGAGGCCATGGCTCTGACACCAGACATCTGTCTCAGTGAGACCCTTCTGTTGGATGTCCACATCATTTGGGGACTTGACTATGGCTCCTAGTTTGCAGTCATCTGCGAACTTCATTAGCCAGAGGCCTTCTATGTTGGCCTGTACTTCAGAGAAGTAGATACCAAACAGGAGAGGTCCCAGGACGGAACCCTGTGGTACGCCACTTGTCACTGCTTTGAAGTCAGATTTGGAGTCTGCAACTTTTACAGTCTGGGTTCTGTCAGTGAGCCAGTTGGCAACCCATCTTGTGACGTAGGGATTTATACCTAGTTTACTGAGTTTAGCTATAATTCCAGAATGGGGGATGGTGTTGAAAGCATTGGTGAGGTCAAGATAGGCTGTGTGAACCAGCTTACCCTCATCTACAGCTTTGGTGACTGCCTCAAAGAAGTTATTAAGGTTCAGGAGGCATGATCTGCCTTTTACAAACCCGAACTGGGTGGGATCCAGAGTTTGGAGGTTACCAATGTCTTTGTTTATGAGTTCCACGATGATACGTTCCATGGCCTTGCAGACCAGGCTCGTCAGGCTAATAGGTCGATAGTTCCCAGGATCAGTGGTGGCTCCCCCTTTGGGGAGTGGGATAACTGTTGTTGTGTGCCATTCAGTGGGCACAAAGCCTGATGAGAGGCTAATACTGAACATGGTGCTTAAGTGGGGAGCCAGTTCATTCTGAAGTTCATGTAAAACGCAGCCTGGGATGTTGTCCGGTCCCATGGATGCTGTGTTTTTGGCTTTAGAGAGTGCAGCTTTTACCTGCGTAGTTGTGATTACAGGGAGTCTGCATTCTTCCTGTATAGATATGGGCCCTTTAGGGGGTGAGTGGGGGTAAAGTTAGCACTGAACCTATCTGCCAGGATGTTGGCAATATCAGTTGGTTCTGTAATTTTCATGCCTTTGTGCTGTAACTCAGAGCAGATCTGGGTGTTGACATCAAGATTCTTGACATAGCTATAGAATGCTTTGTGGTTGTCCTTGGAATTAGTGGTGATTTTGTTTTCATAGCTAGCTTTGGAGGATCTTATAAGGGATCTCAGCTTCTTACTGAGGCTGACCAGGGAGCTCCTCCACTCATGGGATTTTACTCTCTTTTGCAACAGATTCTTCCTTCTGTTGTACAGTTTGTTTACTGCAGGGGACCACCAGATTGGCTTCCTTTTTTTGGAGGAAAGCATCTTGGTTCTCTTTGGGATAGCACGATCCATACACTTGTGCAAGTGCTTATAGAGTGCATTTGTGTAGGATTCAGCAGTTGTAACTGTATTGTCCATCTGCATGGGTGTCATGAAGTTCACCACTTCTGTCTTAAGAAGCATGAAGTTGGCTTTGGAGAAATTTTTTACTGTGGTTTCCTTAATGCGGGGTGGCAGCGGGATGTGGATATCAAGGGTGATTAGCTTATGGTCAGATCAGACCAATGAGGAGTTGACTTCAGGTGAGGAACACCGGTCATTCATGTTGGTAATGACTAGGTCTAGGATATTGTTGCCCCTGGTGGGGGTGTGGATAAGTTGATCTAGGGCATTGGAGTTTATGAATTCCAGAAAGCGTTGAGCTAAGGAGTTGGTACACGAGTATTTTTCCCAGTTAATGGTGGGGTAGTTGAAGTCACCCATTATTAGGGTGTTTGGTTGAACCCTAATATTTTACAGTACATCAAGAAAAGAGGAGTGGTAATCCTGGGGCATGATGGGGGATCTGTAGCAAGCTACAATTTGGATTGCAGTTTTGCCCAGAGTTAGTCTACGTATTACTCCTCCCTTCCTTACATTTTTTCGTGCTAGACAAAACCCTAATTAGCACATTGCCCTTCATATTTGCAAATACTAAGTCTTGTTGTATCTTTCAGCTTTTCCTGGTTAGGGGTCACCACAGCGGAACTCCAGTCCGCTAAGGATTAGCAGTAGATTTTTACGTACCGAGTTGCCAGCCCTGACGTACAACCTTCAACGAAAGTACACCCACTCACACATGTCTCCACACAGAAGATGCTTTAGCTGAGAATCGAACAGGACAACGTCTTACTGGGAGGGACAATGCTACCGCAGCACCACCACTGCAGTCTTCATATTTGCAAATACTTAGTCTATACATGAATATATATCAAATATGTATTAAAGTGCACAGATAATACCCTGTATGCTACAGAATATGTACACCGAAGAAAACAGTGATAACAGCAAGACCTGTTACATTCCCAACTGTCAATCATATGCTTTGATCTTTTTTGTTGCTACAAAAAAGCTAGTCTCCCACAAGGAGGCTAAGGAGTCAAGCAAGCCTGACATTGCTCTGTCACACAATCATGCTACTGCATATATATGCCTCAGAGTATCTCTTCCTTTGTTTCTTTTTACCATACAAGTGTGCTGTCAAATATTTTGAGGATTAGTTTAAAACCTCCAGAGCAGATGTAAGGCCTTGAGTAAGTCTTAAATACACTGCTTTTGAGACTCCCCAAATAAGACCTAGCAGCACTTCAAACAATCTTCATTTCACACCGCTATTTAATATTCTAGACTGTTGGTCTATGGGCTTCCTGATGGAATGCTAATTATTCACTTTTATACACAGCTAAAAGCTTTAGAGTGCCTGACACAAGGGAAGGTAGTAGCCTGTAGAATAACAAAGATGCAGATTTAATGGGAAAGGCTGCTATAAAATGTTTCCTGCAGCTTAATTCCTTCAGAATCAGCTGATCATTTACTAGTTTCTGCTTGACACCAATTAATCTCTACTCTTCAGTTTATTATCCTCTGGGGCCCCAGGTTGACGCTACTTTTTCTTTACTCCAATAAAACAAAGCAAAAAGAGACAGAAGAAAAAAAAACGAGAGAACAAAGGGAGAGTGATTGTTGATCATTATGATGTAATGCTAACCTACTTAGATATCCTTTGTATTCTGCCAGTTTTAACCGTATTACTAATCCAGATTCTAAAATATCACAGCCTCTATGAAATTCTAACCCCTTTCAATAAAAAAAAAAAAATCTTTGCATCCTAAATCAATAACTTTGTCGCTAAATGAAAATACAGCTCACCCTTACTGTCTCTTTGGCTGGCAGATAATTTTCATCAGTGGATCTTAAACTTCAAGCCGCTGACTACCATATATAAGTATAATGACTTCATTACTTACACTTCTTGGTACATCATGCACAACTATCTGACTAGGACAGTATTTAAAAGCAGATGAAGACAATAAAATGCTTCAGTGATGCACAATGTTTCTACCTTTCATATCACATCTACTGCATGCATGATCTGAAAGGAACAGTTATGGCTTCCGTATTATTACTCATTTCCCTTACTAATACAATGCATATCCTTCCTGCAGCCACATATACTAATAGACTGATTCATGTGATGAAAGTCCTAGTGAAGCGCTAAAGGATCTTGTTGTTAGTGTTTGACTCTGTTGTGTAGACATCAGATATCACAAGTGTATCAAAAATGGACATGACTTTGAAATACAAACAGAACCTGTTAAAATAGATGCAGATTAAAAATGTTGCTTCCTCTTAACTAAGTAATCAACTGAACTGGCATTTTTTTTCAAATGTGTAGCTAAACATGGTTCACCTAACAAAACCGGCAAGATTTTAGAAAGTTTAAGTAGTCTTTGTACTTACACTACTTGTTTAGTGTTTCATTACTACAAATAATAAGAAATGGGCACGTTCTAAAGCATTCAGGGCATATATAATTATATTAACATACACTTGCTTCAGGACAGAATGAGGCCATAAATTTCCCTAATCTGCCCTTTTAAGAGCATTAGCTCCCTTTCATCCCTAACATATGCTTTAGCCTTTTCCCACCAGTCAAATGCCCTCTTCAATGTTTCTGTGGATTCCCCCTCATACCTCTCAATTGTCCAGATATTTGCAGAATGTCCAGATTTCTGCCTCAAAATTTAGATCTGTTCCTTATAAAATTTGTATTTTTCCAGAAAAATCATTGGGATGATCTGAGGAATTAAATTAATAAATAATTACATATATTTGAGTTTCAAACTTCATATTCTTTAGACAATGCATTTTAACACAAACCTTGTTATTGTAGCTACTTTCTAAGTCTATAAGAGCAATATTTAAAATCTGTCCCTATTTTGGGAACTTCCCCCCTTTATGTCGGGCTTTGTCCAGATTTCTTGAGCTAAGAGGTTGAGAGGTATGTTCCATTACCCATTCTAGTAATTCATATTCAGAAGTCCTAAGATCAGTTTGTTTTGGTCTTTGAATTTTCCACTGATGATGTCCACTTAATCTATAACAATACAAACATTATCTCTGTCTGCAACCACACAAGACTATCAGTACGCAGTTGTCCAAAGGATAAATAATAATATTTAAACATCCCTGTTACTCTCTTTCTTTCTTTTGTTCTCATCATCGTCATAATCATCAGTTCCCCTTTTCCCATTTTCTACATGGGGTCGGGGTTTCGCGTTAACTGTCGCTATCTCTCCCGATTCAATGCCACACTCCTGCTTTCTTCAACAGTCATGCCTGACTGTCATAGAACTTCTCTCACACAATCCATCCACCTCTTTGCCAGATGTCCTCATTTCCTCTTACCTTCTGTCTGTCTGTCCCAAATCTTCACCAAATCATGTTCTGCTTTTCTGCACGTGTCCAAACCACCGTAATTTGTTCTCTTTGATCTTTTCTGCAGTTGGAGCTACACTGGCTTCGACTCTAATGTCCTCATTTCTTCATCTGTCCCAAACTGTGCATCCTACCACCCTTCTCAGACTTTTCATTTCCATCATCTCTAGCTTCCTCATCTGCTCTGACTTTAATGTCCAGGTTTCTGTACTATACACTAGTATTGGTCACACCACTGTCTTGTACACTTTACTTTTCAGCTTCTTTGGCATTCTTCTGTCATTCACCACACCTGAGACTCTATGCCAGTTGGCTGCAGCCCTTCTGATTCTAGCTTTGACGTCTTCATTCAGACTTCCCTTCTTCTAAACCACCCCTCCCAGATACTTGAAACTATTAACATGTTCCACTATCTTCCTTTCTATCTCAATTATCAACTTCTTCTGATTTCTCTAATTTGCTGCCCTTACCCCTGTCTTATCTGTGCCTAGCTTCATCCCATGTGCCTTCAGTTTTACATTCCATTCCCCTATCCTTTGCTGAAGTTCTTGCTCAGAGTCTGCCTATAATGCCACATCATCAGCGTACAGCAACTTTGTTGATCTATCCCCTCCGACCTGTTTGCTAATGTAGTCCATCACCACTATGAACAGTAGTGGGGTCAGTGCTAACCCTGGTGCACACCAACTCCCACTGGGAAACCCTCTGTCTGGCTGAACATTCCTCATACTTGAGTCATTAGATCCTCGTACATAGCATGCACTAATTCTAATAGTGTTTCTGGGACTTCAAACCACCACAGTACTACCCAAATCAGCTTTCTTGGGATCTTGTCATTGCTTCTCCAAGTCTAGGAATGCCTAGTCAGATTCTTTTCTCATCTCTAGCTTCTTCTCAAGTATCTGTCTCACTGCAAACATCGGGCCAATCGTGTTGCATCCTGATCTGAATCTGAACTGCTCATCTCCCATCCTACATTCTACTACTCTGCATATCCATTTATCAATCACCCTCTCCAGAACTTTCATGCAGTGTGACAGGAGTTTGATGCCTCTGTACTACCCACAGTTGTGGATGTCCCCATTTTCTTCTACATTGGCATGATTATGCTTAGTTTCCGGTCATCTGGGATAAGCTTTTCTCTCCACACTATTATGAGTACCTTCAGGAGCCATTTCTCCCCTATCTCACCCAGCATCTTTATCATATCTACTGTCACCATATTTGAGCCTGCTGCTTTTTCCATAATGCTGTTTTTACTTCTTCTATGATGGGTTTTCTGGGGCAGTACAGCTTCTATGGGGTTTTCTCCATTCAGAAGTTGCTGGAAGCCCTCCTTCCATCTGCCATTGATGTCCTGTGAACTGATGAGCAGGTTGTTGGTGGCATCCCTCATGAAGGTTGTCTGACTATCTTCTTTATCTACCTGTCTTTGCCTTGCAACCTGATATAGTTTCTTTGTGCCAGCCACCTACTGAGTCACTTTCCAGAAGCTGGTAGAGTGCCTCCAATTACCTGTTCTTTGCTACTGCAACTTCTTTCTTGGCTTCTTAGTTAGCCAATCAGCACTCCTTCCTATTCAAGTCAGTCTTTTCTATCTCCAACTTTTTCCTGCACTCCTTCTTTCTTTTGATGATTTCCTGGACTTCTGCATTCCACCACCAGCTTTCCTTATGTCGGCCAAATATTCTCTGACCGCTGCTTCCAGCTGATTGTGGCAGCCACTGGTTTATGCTGTGGGATGACTTTTTCACTGGGCTGACTTTGCAATTGCTGATTCTACCTCAGTGCCCTTTCCTTAATAGGAGGAAGTCTACCTGAGTTGCATGACAGTCACATTTGTATTTAATCTTGTGACTGTCTCTCTTTCTGAACCACATGTTGGCTACCATCAAGTCATTAGCCAGACAGAAGTGTAGAATGGCCTCTCCTTCTTTATTCCTGTTGCCCCACTCATGTGGACCCAGGCAGCCCTCATATCCTGTTCTGTCTGTCCCAATATGTGCATTCAGGTCACCCATTATCAACATCAATCCATGGTATTATTTATTTAGTTGGTTCTGCAGCTGTTGTTTGAATGCAGCCTTTTCCTCTCTATCACAACCCAGGGGCATAGGCTAGGAATATAAATACTTCCCTATCATTACAGTGTAGTCTGATTGTCATGAGTCTGTCACTAATTCTGATGACATCCCTCAATGTCTTTTGAAGCCTCTCTCTCATCACAATTCCCACACTGTTTAAAGCCTGCCTTCCTCCTGAGTAGTAGACTTTGGATCCCAAGCCAAGTGGCTTTGCTGCACTGTCCTTCCATCTTGTCTCATGGATACATAAGATGTCCATCCACCTCTATACATGTCATCCACTTCTAAGCTGTATCCTGTCAGTTTAACTACATTGAGGGTAGCAATTCTCAGTTCATGTTTGGCAAGTTGATTGGTTTTACATCCAGCTTTTGCTCAAAAGAGTTATCCCAGGTAACCTGGGCTGGGCAAATGGAGACCATACAGCCAGTAGCTTATTGACCCAGGGCTGCTGGGTTGACATTTCTTTCTTCCTATCTTTCTCTTTCTTTCTCTTCTTCTTTTACCCCCTCCCTTTCTTTCCCTAGGTTTCATTTTTTTTTATTTCTTTTCTTTCTTTCTTTCTAGTCATAATTCTTTCTTTGTTTTATTAATATGACAATGCTGCATTAGAAATAGAAGGAAAAAGCTGATGACACATGCATAGCTGAAAAACCACTGTTGTTCAGAGTAGAGATATAAAATCTGATTTAATCACTTGAGAAGATATTTTTTACAAAGGCATTATATTATTTTTTTCACTGGGAAGGCAATGTACTTTTTCCAGTGATAGTATATTCATTATTTCTTTTTTTTAATTTCTCTTTTTCTCCATAGTGATAAGAAAAATGTTGTGTAGCCTTGTATACTCTGCTACACCATATTACTAATTGGCCAATAAACTTAATCCACTTGCTCAAAACTGTATAGAAATGTTAATCTGCTCTTTGCCTTTATGCAATCTGAATATGCCACTAATTCTACATAATGTTGTAGTAAATTTCTACTACAGTCTGGGATTCAGAAAGGGCTACTGTCAGCAGTAAGCCCACACATGGACAGAAAACTACTGACAGTATGCCTTTCTGATTCATAGACAGGTCCAGCACCAATAGTATAGCAAGAGGGGCAATTGCCCAGGGCACAGAGCCTTGGAGGGGCATGATTGGCTGAGCCCAATCACTCTTTAATGCATGTCAGCTTTTTAAAGGCGGTATTGCATTTCCAGTCCAACCTGAGCACTGTAGCTCTTCATGTGTGGTCTGAACTGTAGCTTTGCTACAGTTTAAAAGGAAAAAAAAGAAATATTTTTTATTTAACTCATAGCTGAGTGCTGTAGCGCTCCATGCAGGGCATAAACTGTAGCAACTGCTTGATGCATTAGTAGCAAGCAGTTCACTACTGTTTAAAAGAAGATTTTTTTTTTAATTTAAACCTGAGTGCCGTAGCACTCCATGCAAGCAAGGAATGAACTGTAGCAACTGTTTGCTAATTAGGTCAAACAAAGCCAACTAAGACATCTTCCAAGGTGAAAGATAACCATAAGGCCTTCTACAGCTATGTCAGAAACCTCAAAGCCAGTACACAGCAATGTGCTGAACTGGTGGTTAATGGTGCCACATTCACTAAGTCTGGCAATATATAACAAATCTATTAGCAGACAAATTCAGTTAAAACTTTATCCCCTCTCACCCCCAACCATTCCCCCAGTAACCCTCAAACATAACCGTCCAACTATAACTAAGGAGTACATACTGGCTTCATTCACTAAAGCTAAGAACACGGCCTTGATGGACCCTGATAACATCCCAGGATGCATCCTGAATAGTCTAAAATATGACTTATCAGGATGCCTGGAGTAATTATTTGACTATAGTCTTAAAATAGGCTTTGTGCCATATGATGATAGGAGGTACTGCCAGCCATGCCATGAGAAACAGGGCAGTGGATTTGTAACATATGCCAGCACAGCTAGCTGGAATTTTGCAAATAATTATATGTCATTTGTATATCAAACTGATTTGTACAGATGCTTGTGCTGAAAATGTATTTGTGAGGTTTGCTTGTGTTAAAATGTATCAACAGTGCACCCTGCTGGAAGGAAAAAAATGCACACATATTATTGTAACTGAATTAAATGTATACATTGTAGCAGCATATGCTGGAAGTGAAGAGATTAATCTTTATCCATCTGACTTTGCAAAATATTCTTGAAATTAAATAACTTTATGGGTTAAGCCATAAAGATGTTATCCCACAGATTTGAATGAAGCCAGAGATGCAGTGTCTGTGCTAGTGAATAGTTGGTAGCTCCTGTAGGAAGAGTGAAATGGTTTTATGATTTTATAACTTCCAGGAGATCAGAGCATAGCTCTGTCTGTGTGTATGATAACACATAGGTGCTAAAATACTGTCATTTTCTAGTATTGGTGATAGCATGGGAAACAGAATCAGATGACCAGATGTGTATGATGTCATTCTTTAAGCTAAAAATAATATTTGGATATTAGTAGGAGTTTGCTCTCAGCATTTTGTATTCTGTCTTGAATCTAACAACAAGGACCACTCACCCAAATCATCTTGCCTTGCTCTATTCAGTAAGTACTTAACTAGGGAACAGTAATTTGTTTAGTCAATCAGGAGTAGATAGTGAGACTAGCTAAATACTGTTTTTCTATAACTGTGTGAAACTTTCCATCAGTGTTATTTTTAATATTCCTTGTGACTGAAACTCTTGTGTTTACTGTAAATAGATATTTAGTGTTTTCATGTTCTTTTACTATTTATTATTAAATACATTTCAACTTTTCATTGTGGATGGTCCTCTTTAGAAAATATTTACATTTTGAGAGTATTTGCACATATTTATTTGATGATAACTCTGGCCATTCCTGAAAGTATGGGTGTGTGTGTGTGTGTGTGTGTGTGTGTGTGTGTGTGTGTGTGTGTGTGTGTGTGTGTGTGTGTGTGTGTGTGTGTGTGTGTGTGTGTGTGTGTGTGTGTGTGTGTGTGTGTGTGTGTGTGTGTGTGTGTGTGTGTCTGTGCAAATCAAATCTCAAGGTGTGTGTGTGTCAGTTACTTGGAGCAGGGACATGAAGCACTGGTTTTACAGAGAGAGTGGTGGAAGACTTGTCTAGGGCACTTGTTTGAGGAGTTAACTCTGAAGCTGTCCCAGTGGGGAATCTTACTGGGGACCTGGAAGGAGACAGATAGAGAAATATAGACCCCGGGCTGACTGTGTTCCCTGTGTGCTGTTAAGGGAAACTGTGCTTGATGCAGAGAGGTCTACATCTGGAAATACTGAGTGCAGCCATTTGTATTCCAAGTGAATTTCCCTCTCCAGTATTAGTGGTGAGGATTCAGGCTCCTTGATTACTGGCCCAGCATGGGGACATCACATGCAACATGAATGAAAGAGTGTAATGGTCATCCTCCTTCAAAAAGGAGGACCTTGGACGGATCTTTTAACAATAGACCCATTAGTGTTACTAGTCTTAGGTTCATAGGTTCATAGGTTCATACTAGGCTATCTGCCCGAGGGCATTTATAAGCCTAGCCCATAGTTTTGTGGCTTACGCCACCACTTTAGTTTGGAGAAACTATGCCCATTATTTTACTGTGCCTCTGTCGAGCAGTGACACTGAGGTAACCCCTGGGGTGTATCTGCAGTCTCCCATCCATTGGTCAAGATTCCTCTTGAACAAGGCCAGCGAGGTGCTCTGCCTCACATAAACCGGGATTTTGTTCCATAGCATAGGGAGTCTTTGGGTGATGAATCTATCCCTCCAGCACGTCCTATTAATAACCGTGTCGAGGTTTAAGTCTCCCGCCCTTGTGGCTCTGAGGGATCTAGATTTTTTGAGATGAAGCATGTTCATCAAATCTGGGTTTGACATGGCCTTGTATGTCAGGCATAGGTAACCTCTGAGCAAGCGGTAAGCAACTGAATATAGCTGGAGTTCTTTCAGTCGGGCAGCATAAGACAGATTTTTGAGACCCTTTATCCTTTTGGTGAGGAACTTTTGTGGCCTCTCCAGCTGCTGCAAGTGTCGGGTCAGATACATTCTGAATGGGGCATTGTACTCGATCATTGGTCTGATGAGTGATGAGTATAGGGAGACTATGACTTCCCTTGATCTAGATGTGAATCCCTTCATGATAAGGTGGGCAATGTAGAAGGTCTTCCTAACTACTTTAGCAATATGAGTGTCGAATGAAAGGCTACTGTCAACCTGGGTTCCCAGGTCCCTGATAACTTCTGTGATCAGGGGATTGCCACCTATATGGTAGCTAGGGGTAACCTTATTTTTCCTGAAGGGTATGACTATGCATTTCTTGGCATTTAACTTTAGGCCATGGCTCTGGCACCAGTTATCCGTTTCTGTGAGACCCTTCTGAAGGATATCTGTGTCGGATGTGTTTTCAACTACGGCGCCCAGTTTGCAGTCATCTGCAAACTTTGTCAGCCATAACCCTCCTGTGGTTGCTTGTACTTCAGAAAAGTAGATGCCAAACAAGAGTGGGCCCAGGACTGAGCCCTGTGGGACACCACTTGTGACAGGCTTTGAGTCTGACATGGCGCCAGCAACTCTGACCCTGTGGGTTCTGTCACTCAGCCAGTTTGCAACCCATCTTGTAATGTATGGGTTTACATTTAAGTTGATGAGTTTTTCAATGATACCCGAGTGTGGTATTGTATCAAAAGCCTTCGCCAGGTCTAGGTAGGCTGTATGGACTGGCTTACCCTCGTCAATGGCCTTGGTGACTGTTTCGAAAAAGTCAACCAAGTTTAAAAGGCATGATCTGCCTTTGACAAAGCCAAACTGGGTTGGATCCAAGGTCTGCAAATTCCCTATGTCTTTATTTATGAGATCCATTATGATCCTCTCCATGGCTTTGCAGATAAGGCTTGTCAAGCTAATGGGACGGTAATTTCCAGGGTCGGTGGAGGCACCGCCTTTGTGGAGTGGGACCACAGTCGCTGTGCACCACTCCCTGGGTACGTATCTGGAGGTGAGACTAAGATTAAACAGCTGTCCTAACTGTGGGTTTAATTCCTCGTTGAGTTCATGGAGCATACAGCCGGGGACACCATCAGGTCCCATGGATGCTGTGTTCTTTGCCTTGTAGAGAGCAGTTCTCACCTGGGCATTAGAGATGTTTGGGGGGCTACAATCATTTGGTATAGATATCTCTCCTTTGGGGGGGGGGAGTTTGCACTGAACCTGTCAGCCAGTATGTTGGCAATGTCTGTAGGATCAGTAATCTTCACATCATTTTGAACGAATTTTGAGCATATCTGGGAGTTTCCTCCTAGGTTTCTGACATAGCTAAAGAATGCCTTATGGTTGTCTTTAGAGTCCTTAGCTATTTTTTTCTCAAAATTAGCTTTGGATGTTTTTATGAGAGCTCTTAGCTTTTTACTTATAGTGATCAGCGGTGTCTTACCTTTTAAGGATTTTGCTCTATCTTGTAGTAGCTTTCTCCTTTTGTTGTAGAGTTTGTTTATGGCTGGGGTCCACCAGACTGGACGCTTGCCTTTGGTACAAAGAGTCTTTGTTTTGCTTGGGATTGCCTGATCCATGCAGCCTGCAGGTGCTGGTAGAAGGCATTTGTAAGTGATTCAGTGGTTTGAGTAATGTTTACCCGGCTCAGGGGCCTTAAAGGAGACCACACTAGTCTTTAGAAGTGTGAAGTCGGCTTCGAGAAGTTCTTTACTGTGGTCTTTTCATTTCGGTGGGGGCGGATGAGGACCTCCAGCGAGATTAGTTTGTGATCTGATCTCACCAGTGAGGGTATACTTCCGCGTTGAACATTGTGCTCCCATGTTCGTGATGATGAGATCAAGTATGTTTTCTCCTCTTGTGGGGATGGTGACTAGTTGTTCCATGGCATTTGAGTTTATGAATTCCAGGAACTTTTGGGCTAGGGTGTTTGGGCTTGAGTAGTGTTCCCAGTCTATATTAGGGTAGTTGAAGTCACCTAGTATGATGGTGTTGGAGATACATTTATCCCTCCAGTGTTTTCAGGAAGGCCATATGAGGTTCCTGAGTTTGCGAGGGTGGCCTGTAACATGCTACAAATTGCAGAGCAGTCTTGCCTATGGTTAATTGCACCTGGATGGTTTCCGATGCATCGTGCGTTGCCACCAATCTTGAGGTGTGGGTGTCCTTGATGAATATGGATACCCCTCCTCCTTTCTTGGTATTGTCCGGGTTTTGGGGCCGGGCATGATATGAGGTAAAACCTGATAGTGCTGGGGTGCTCTCAGGAGCCTTGAACCAGGTTTCTGTCACAGCACAGACATCGATGTTCTCCATACTGAGAAGGGCCTCGAGTGCGTGCATCTTGAGGTTGAGACTTCTGGCATTGAGCAGCATTACCCTTAGTTTTTTTCTTTGTTGTGTTCTAGGGTGGTAGGTTTAGAATTTGAGCCTTGCCTAAAAAAGGCACTATGGGGTTGGCAAGAGCCTTTGCCAAAATCCGGAATCCCAGGGGTGACAAGTGCAAGCCATCCCTTGCGAAGCAGCGTGGCTTGTCCAGCATGTCATCCCAGGCAGACAGACATTGGATCCCCTTTGAATGACACCAGAGTTTAAGCCAATTGTTAAAGCTGATCATCTTATCTCTGTATTGTGGCATCATTCTTGGTGAAGGTAGGATACTGCTCAAGGTCAGGGTCATACCTGCTTGGGCTACATAATCAGAGAGCTCCTCTATGTCCCTTTTTATGTAGTCCAAGGAGGTACGTCTCAGGTTATTAACACCAGCGTGGACAATGATTGAGTCGTACTTGTACCTGCTGTTGAGAGACCTGAGTGCATGCGTTATGTGGCGGATTCTAGCACCCAACAGGCAGCTTACTGTGACCTTCTCCTTACTCAGTCTGGTGAGCGGGACGTCAGTGTGTCTGACTATGGAGTCACCAATGACTAGTGTGTCTGGCATTGTGTTTGGCCTTAAGGGCTGTGACTGCTTGACACTCTGACTGTGTGGTCTATGTGTTGCAGGTGTTGTGTTCTGAGGTGGTAGTTGTTTGGGTGTCTGCTTTGGTGGCCTCTGCTGTTTTGGTAGATTCTTGATCAGAGCCTCCGAGTATGTCTTTGTGTGTTTATGTGTATGATTAGAGGTTGTGATGGCATTATGTGAGACTGGGTCTATAGTGTGTGTGGTTACCTTCTCCTCCTGTCTGGTCTTGCCAGTCCTATGTTGAGAGAGCTCAGCCTCCAGTTTGGCCATATAGTTGCATCTCTCGCATGTATTTGTGTTTTGTGGGAGGAGGAGGGGGTTGTCTGTGTACATGAGGCAATTGTAACATTGCCTCAATATTCCCAGGTTCACCAGCTGAGCAGGAGAGGACATTAGCAACTAATCCCTCGACATGCTAGAGGGAATAGACAGAAAAACTTAAAAAAAGGTTTTGGGGGATGTGGGTGAGCGAGAAACGGGGTTTGATTTTTTGGGGTACTTTCTATAACAAGAGTGCTGTATCAAGGTGATAAGTACTGTAGGAGCAAGTGCTTGGCTATACAGATAGAGAATAGTCTACTTGGGAGTCAAGTAGAGATAATTTATGGTTGTAGGATACACTAAATAGAACAGTAGTATACTTTGAGGAAGGTAGTTTTAAGGGAAAATTTGAAGAGTGGACTTTAGGTAGCCCTAATAGTTTAAATCTGATTAACCGGTGCTGCCCTAGTGTGCAACGGTAGCAGCTCCACGCTAAATCGCGCTAAAGCGTGCTTTATAGCAGGGGGCTGGAAAAAACAGGAAATGACCCAAAATGGCCAACAAATTACAAGTTGCTGCTTCTAACCACTCCTCTGAGGACAAACAAGCAGCTCAGTACTCCCCACTCCCACTGGTGAGTAAAGAAACTACCTCTGGCCACACAAGAAAATGGAGGAACACAGAAACCAAATACAAAGCCCAGGGATCAGCAAAATCTGATCACTGGAACAACTAGCTAGGAAAGTTCAGGAAAGGAGAAGTATTTTTTTTTTTTTTTTTTTTTTTTTTTTTTTGCAAACAGACAGAAAAAATGCAGTAAATGCTGTGTTTTCGACTAAATTGCTATCAAAGGCTGGTACACTTGAGTGTATTAGCCTGTTTGTTACTTTTAAGCAATACTTTTAGCCAACAAGTTTAATCAACAACTTAAGCACACAAAAACAGGAAAATAAGATAATAAAACAGTAATATAGGCACAAACAGTAGTCGAAAAGCTCAAAAGATCGAAAAATGCAAACTAAAAAGTTTAAAAAATACTTATGATCAAGAAAGTTGCTTTTTCTGCTCTCTGCTGGCTTAGGAACTCTGCAGGGGACCACGAGGAGCTATGCCAAGTTCTCTAATGCCAGAAAAGCCCGCCAAAGCGTGCTTTATAGCAGGGGGCTGGAAAAAACAGGAAATGACCCAAAATGGCCAACGAATTACTAGTTGCTGCTTCTAACCACTCCTCTGAGGACAAACAAGCAGCTCAGTACTCCCCACTCCCACTGGTGAGTAAAGAAACTACCTCTGGCCACACAAGAAAATGGAGGAACACAGAAACCAAATACAAAGCCCAGGGATCAGCAAAATCTGATCACTGGAACAACTAGCTAGGAAAGTTTAGGAAAGGAGAAGATGCAAAGCCATGGAAAGCATTATTATAGAAATTATCTATCCCAGTTAGACTTTGTCAAAGGAAGAGCTTGCTTACTGAATCTGGTAGACTTCTTTGAAAAGGTCACTAAAACAATGGATGATGGGAAAACTGTGCATATTGTCTACCTAGATCTGGCTAAAGCATTTAATATAATACCTCACTCAGGCATTCCCAACAAACTTACAGAACTAGATATAAACTCCTTTATAACATGCTGGATAGCTAGCTGGTTCACTGATAGGACCCAGGAAGTTCGAATTGATGAGGCCACCTCCACAGGGGCCAGTCACCAGTGGAGTCCCCCAGGGCTCTGTGCTAGGCCTACTCCTCTTTAGCAACTGCTTCTCAGATGTCAAAGCCAATGTCAAAGACCTCCGGCTAACCAAGTTCACAAATGACTGCAAACTGGGAGCAGTCACTGAACCCCCCCCCCCAGGATGAGAACACCCTTCAGGAAGGTCTAATATATACAAGTGATTGGTTACAAAGCCATGGCTTTAAACTCAATACCAAAAAAGGCATTATAGTACTTTTTTGGAAGTCTGCCATCCCGGGTAACTACATCATCAATAAAACACCCTTAAAAGTTGATTCACTAGTCAGGGATCGGGGAAAAGATTTTTTTTTTGCTCTGAATGTGTTTATGCTTGTGTGCATTCATGTGGAGTGGGGTTTGCCTTACTGGAAGTAGGGTTACCACCTTTCATTGTGGCCAAAACCAGACCAAGGCCATACCTCCTCATAACTCCCATAACCCTTCCCAAATCCTACCCTCTCCCCTTCCACTTTCTGCTCATTTCCTGACATCATTATTACATCAGGTGAGGAGGAACACCCTCTTTTCCATTTGCAATGCTTTTTTGCTGATTTACTATGCTTTTCTGTAAAAAAAAAAAAACATAGTAAATCCAACAATTTATCAAACTCCAATGGTCTGTTCTTTTTTGAAACAGAATGCCAGAAATTGTGCAGTGTTTTCCAGATTACCGGACAATCTGTTTGATTTATGGATAGTACAGAAAAAAATGAATAGGTGGCAATGCTAACTGGGAGGGAATACAAGACACCACAGACACTTTAAATATTATTCTATGTCAATTAAAAGATAATAGAACAACAGTTTTGCATTGCTAGGCATTTCTGAAGTGTAAAAATATGAAACTTTAATGTCTAGCATTACTGAATGACTATAATTGTCTGTGATTTCCAAAGGACAGAGCAAATATGAGATGTATAATCATGGACATTCTAAAAAATCAACAACAGTTGAGAAATGTGTGTGTGTGTGTGTGTGTGTGTGTGTGTGTGTGTGTGTGTGTGTGTGTGTGTGTGTGTGTGTGTGTGTGTGTGTGTGTGTGTGTGTGTGTGTGTGTGTGTGTGTGTGTGTGCGTGTCAGAAAGTGAATGAGGGGGTGCCTGTGCCAACACAAAATATGGGCAGCCAGTAGTGATTATCACAGGAAAGTGCTTATTAGCACTAGCACTAACACCCGGCAATTCAGAGACATGCAGATTAGATATTTCCTCATTTTGCCTAATCATGCCTCTGAATTGCAGTTCCCATGTGCGTATAAACTGCCTCTTTTTGCTGCAGGAGTTTATATGAGCACAGGGAAAGTTTTTTGAATCCCAGTCATAATGTTTTTATGTGAATTGAACATGCCATTATTTTTTGCACACTATTTCTGTAAAAGTCATAGTATAATGTACTTTATTTGGCTTGAACTTGCCATTAGCTTTGTATAATATTCTTGTAAAATTCCTACTATGATGTTCTTGTGCTACTATTAGTTATGAACTCTTTTGACATGTCGGTATGAAATTTGCTATTTCAGTGATAATTTGTTTTATTTCAGTAATCAGTTGTTTTACATTTGTTCAGTGCAACTTATGTGTTATTGTGAAAATATTTTCTTCAAATGCAGATGGTATACAGGAACATTTTCCCCAGGTTTCTGCTAAAATGTGTCACACTCTACATAGACATCCTGATCATTAAATATTAAAAACATACAATGCATGATAGATAAGATGTCTTTACTTTCAAACAAATTGTTAAGTTAATGCATCTTATTTAAAAGACAAAACCATCCAAATGTCCATTTGTTTCATATTACAAAGTGCATTTCATTCACCTTAATCCAACCCTAAGAGTGCCACATGCAAAGTAAACATCATTTAAGTAATACTTTGTTTTAAGCATGACTTTCTTTCTGTTTGACTTTTTTGAAAGTTGACATTACCTTCTCCTGGTATTTGCTACTATTGTATAATAAAGGCAATTTCAGTAACAGGGGCATCTCAGGCCTATATTACCTTGAGAATGCAGAGTAATTAGATAGGTAGGTTACTGATGCTAGCTACAGGGTGAGTGAAAAGTCTTAAACTTAGGTACATAACTGTATACTGTTAGTCTCAGACACCCAGCTTAAGAAGTCAGCTGGAGGATGTAGCAATGGCTTGTGAAGGTGCCATAACACACAGGTATTTGATAACGTGCCCAAGCTAACAAGCTAGCTATTTATTTATTTGTTTGTTTGTTTGTTTGCCTTTGTTTATGAGAATGTCCTACTGGGCAAAGCCTCTTTTAGCAAAAGCCTGGGAAGAAAAGCTACACATTCCATTCATCTGAATGAACTTACAAGAAAAATGATTATGTAACTTGGCAGGTGGTCACTTTGCTACATATACTGTATAGTGTACAGTATTCACAGCATGTTAAGTGCAGAGACATCTGTACAACATAGGATAAACACCATGTAAACTCACTCACATCAGCATAACATCCATCATTATTTTACACTGTGTCTACATACTTTCGTTATAATATTTTTTTTATTTGATTTATTTATCACTTTTGTTTATTGGGAAAGTGTGATTACACCCAGGCCCCATTTTCAGTGGAGGCCTGTAAAGAAATGCTCCAGTTTTCAGAATAAGTAGAAGGCAGTTATACAAGATTTATATAATAAATGTACATACTTACATAAACCAGTAATGATATAACAATTATTCAAAAAACAATAAATGTATATGCATAGAACAGTAAATATACATACAAAGAATAGTAAATAAACATACACAGAATTGTAATGCAATGACAGTTAATGAAAACATGACAGTTAAAACAAGAATACAGTAAAATATTAGTTAATATCAAGCTTATGAGTCCAGTTATTTTCAAATGGAATCAGCAATAAATAGATATTGAATAGGGGGACAGTGAGGTCATTATAGGATGAAGATGGTTACAAATTTTGAAGGACAATTGAGGATGTCCAGGTAGAAGGGAGCTTGAGATAATAGTGAAAAGGAGTAGATTATAGTCATAGTAAGAGAGTATGAAGAAGTAGCTGCAATATGGCCACCTACATGAAAGGGTGGTGACTATGAGGGTCTGGACATTATCCAGAAACATCACATCTACAGAGCTGGTAAATGAGTAGGTAGGACGTTAGGTGAGTTTTAAATGGTTTTGGGGAGTGTTCTTGTCATATTGCTAGTGGGATGAAGTTCCAGAATTTAGCGAGGTAGTGGTAGTGATTTGCAAACAGAATGATTGGGTTTGGATACATGTAAGGGGTATTCGTCTGATGAATGTAGATGCCTGGAAAGGTTATATATTTGTATTAGACTGGAGATGGATGGACAGTTGTTAGGTTTATGCCAGTGTTATGTGCTAATACATGTATATTAGCACACAAACAACAGATAAAACATACATATTTTAGCCAAGCAATTCACTTCAGACCCATAAACAGGACATTACTATTGTAAAAATTGTAAAAGTATAAGAATTTAGTTATATTTATTTAATTTTATGAGGCTGGGAATTAGTAATGGGGCTTGTACAAGGAAATTACTGTTAGAGTGATAGATATGTTTTCATTTGGGATTGTAAATTATAGACAGGATAAGACTTAGAATAAGAAAGGATCTAGAAATTGGGTTGCTACAAGTATAAGACCATTTGTTTGAGAGGCATGCCTTCAAAGAAGATTTGAATTTCACATAGGATGAGATATTTCTGATATCTGGTTGGCTGTGGTGATGTAGCGGTTAGCGTTGTCACCTCACAGCAAGAGGTTCTTTGGTTCAGTTCTTGGCTGGAGCACCTTCTGTGTGGAGTCTGCATGTCCTCCTTGTGGTCAAGTAAGTTTTAAAGACATGCAGTAGGTGCATGTGTGTGTGTGTGCCTTCTGTGAAGGTTGGGCGCTGTGCTGGCAACTTGACACTGTAAAAACCCCACTGCCAATCAATCTGTGGACTGATGATCTGCTTGGTGACCCCTAACAGGAAAAGTTGAAAGACATTGCTTGTTTTGCTAGAATCCAGTTCCACTTTTTAGCAACATACATAGAGTATAGGCAGTTATCATTACAATTTTTAGATTTCTGAATGAGTACTAGGTGTTGATTTAGTGAGCACAGTTCTTTGGGAAGGGGCAGTTTAATAACTCCCTGTTGGCAGGGCATGTGTATGGAGTATAGACAAGGCTGTAAATAGTAAGCAAAGGCAGGTAGATTAGATAGCTCAATTCAGTCAAGACAGTGAACCCATAATAGGCATCATCAGCATGGGATAAGCTGAGGATCTATCTGGGTCCTGAATCATTTAAGACTCTATACTGAAACATTATTTTTATGGGGACATCATCATGTTTGCCTTGATGTCTTGAAAAGGGGAGTTTTGTTAATGTCTTTGTACATATGTATGTTTTGCATGGGACTTTCTGGTGTTAATGTATCTGTCATGAAACTTTTTTCCAGCTTATTTGGTACCCACTTCTATAGTAAATATATCTTATTAAGCTGAATGTTAATAACATAGCGAGATTTTCCCCATATGATATACAGGCAACTCCTAATTAAGGTGAAACATGCCTATAGCTAGTAGAGTCTCTGGCTTGTTTACATGAGTACATTATTAAAGACCTGTATGTTACTCACTGTATTCTTAAAGATTTGTATGGTATTGCAAATTCCTGAGTCAGTTTGCCTAAGTATTATTTTGGGAGATATTTGCATATTTCCCATGATGTCTTGATAATGAGAGATTTGTAAATATATTTGCACACATTTTACAAAATTTGTAGTTTAGCACTGCTGTTTCTGTCATGTAGACTTGGCCATGAAAACAGTTAAATGTATTCCCAAATAAGTCTGTAAAGAACTAATTGTTTTGTCATATAATCCAAGCAGTGTGACTTAAATTAAAAACATGCACTCCCAAAACAAATTAACAGCTGTTTGTAATGGCTCTCAAAAAATAAACAGGAACACATCTGAACAAGACCGTAAACATTTGCTTTCTGTTCTGAGTCATGCCACTAAATCAGTGAAGGTAAGTTACATCATGTATTCATACATAACTCTACACTCCAAATGCTACAAATACTGAAAATCCTCATTAAAAAAGTAAGTAAACAATTGCTGGTTGTGTTTACTCATGTATTGTAATGAGTGCAACGCGTTATAGTTTTTTTCAAGAATAAATCATCTGTGTCTATCTTCATATTTCAGGAAAAGCTAACCAACTTTTTTTTCATAGAAAGAGGAGAAAATTCCTGTAAATGACCTCTCTAGAGAGCAATAGAAACAAAACAATAGCATTATTAAAGAATACATGGGATAAGTACAAAGTAATCATGCTAGAAAGGAAGGGAGGAAGATTTTATCTTGATTTTAAAAACTTAATTGTGAAAAACGCTGCCAGCTGTGATCTTGGTAACACTTCTTAGTAAATAATATCTCTTGCATTCCTGACTCTCTTCAATATAAAGTGTACTTAAAGAGGCTTCTTCCATACGTGCACCTTAGTCAAGTGGTTAACATCATGCGTTTTTTGCCTTTATCACAGCCGTTTTCATTCTCTCAATCGCTCTGAAATCAGATAAGTTTGCATAAATTGTGACCCTGCTAGCTAACAAAAGCAGCACACTGTTTTTTTTCTGATGAATTCCTTATTTATGCAGCACAACTTTCACATTCATTTGCCATGGTCATATAATACTATTCAGCCACCTTGGAGCCATTCGGTGTTTTAAACCCATATTCATCCTTAGTCACTTCTAATATTAATTAAATGGGTATCACACTTTCTCGCCAGCACGTTATTTGTGTTATCATCGCATTCTCGCCAGCATGTTATTTGTGCTGTTGAGAAAGTAGTCTTTGCCTTTTTGCACTGGTTTGACTCTACTAAGTCAGATTGATATATATTCTCTCTACCACAATATTTATTTTCGTGGAGCATTTTAAAAACTTTGTAAACGTACAGTAACAGTCTAGGATTGGAAGAGACGAAGGCAGTACAGAACCTTTTATAAGTCAGACTGTGGATCAGAGGTTTTGTTAGGTATTACATCGGAGAGATTTTGTTTTAATGAGTGGTCAGATTCAGGAAAGACAAGCCTATATTCTGCTATGTGGATTTTAATTTTGATCAGGGACCGTAGACTTTGGAACAAAGAAGAACTCAATAACATAATTACCGTGGTTGCGGTAATATGTGGGTTGGATTTTTATTTGATGAGTTCACAGATTATGTAGTCTTTACTTAATCTGTGAACTCATCAAATAAAAATCCAACCCACATATTACCGCAACCACGGTAATTATGTTATTGAGTTCTTCTTTGTTCCAAAGTCTACGGTCCCTGATCCGTGAAGAAAGTGGAACAGGAATAGCCTACAAAATACGCAGATAACATGAAACTAGAAATTAAATATATGTGAAAACCAGTGAGAAACAGTAAAGAACCATACTAAGTAGGTAAACAACCTCCAACAGGGAGAAATCTTTAATAATGTTGGAGCAGAGGAAATGTTCAAAGGTAATGAGATCAACTACTGCTTGTAATACATTTTCAGTTTATGTCAAAAATCACCGTCGAGACAAGCAGACAGATGAGAGAAGACGGCTATATGTACAAGATGTCATACTCCTGATGAACCACTAATAAATATACAATAGGAGGATTAACCCCTAGGGAGGTGCAGTGCAATCCATTGGGGAGGCAAAACCCAATGCGTCGCACCAAGGAATTTGGTAACACCATTAGAAAACATCTTAGTGTGGCTGTTGAAATATTTCCTATGACATCCACTATTTCTCTTACCCCAAGTGATGAAACATATCTAAATCATGAATGTATAATGTAACCTATCCTTAGAGAAATAAGATGCAGCTATCCCATTCGTTAGTTAACCTTCAGTTATCTACTCATTCAGCTATTGCACAATGTACTGTAAAAGCATCACCATGCATACAAGTATGTACTTGCACATTACATGCTTAAGTTGCGTCCACTGACTCACACCAGTGCAGAAGAAATACGGACATGAGCAAGAAAAAGAGATTTAATATGGTGCAATATCTACACAAAGGAGAAAGCAAAATTAATCAACACAAAAAGAGCAGCATCGAGGATATTTGAAGAGAAAAACTGGAAAAAGGAATCTGGACATGGAAAACATTGCAATACAAAAAATAAGAATACAAAGAGTAAAAGCAGAAAAGGAAATTAGTAATGGAGAAGTTAAAGAAATAGAAACTGAGGTTACGGAGTACCTGCGAAGTGAAGGGTTCAGTGTAGAAAATCTAATTCAGAAAGCACCACAACAGGATAGAGCAATGGACATCCAAATTAAGGGGAAACCAGTGGAATGGGAAGCAATTAGTCAGATGCCATATGAAGATATTTTGGAGCCTTCCACAGGAAACCAGTATAAACGTTCACTTGAAGCTGGACAGCAAGGGAAGGACCAGGAAACTGTGGAAACTCTGACGCAGTCAGTGGCTGAGGAGTGATAGGCCAGTCATTTCCCATATGGCAGAGCAATGGATGACACAGGATGAAACTGAAGAGTGTGCCACAGGAAGATGCTACAGAACTTTCTATAAAATACCCACAGGAAATGGAAAATAAAAAATGTGCCCTCAGTTTAGAAGAAAATGAGCTAAGACAAGAGTTGCTTGATTTAATAGAGATAGATATATTAAGATCAATGAAAGAAATAGACTGCCGACAGCCAGTAAAACCGAAAAAGTCAGAAGTTTGATAAAAAAAATGAACACAGTAATTAGAACTGTCCATAGAGATCCGTGTGATATAACAGAAATAAACAGGGTATATTACTGTGCAATAAAATTAATACCTGATAAAGTTCTACCATAAGAACACAGGGTAGTGAGGGAAAGGAATGGGAGAAATGAAACACCATCATGGAAGTATCAAATAGAGAAAACTATAAAGCAACTTTAAGACAAGAAGTGTCACTGTTAGAAGAATATAGAAGAGGGAACAGATCAACAAAAATACTTAGAAAGATAGATGTGATAAAAACAATGCGCACTGTTAGAACAGATCAGCATCTATGATGCAAATAAACTAAAAATCTCAGCACAGGCAGAAAAACTTAGAAGATACACAGATAAATATAAGGGAAAAGTACAAAATAAGCAATTTATTGATGACCCAAAAAAAATTTATAGAGAATTGGGAAATAAGGTAAAAGGAATTGAAAGACCACTAAACAAAGAAGAAATAGAAATATTTTGAAATGTTTATGAAGATCCTGTGGAACACAACAAAGATGCTAAATGGATAGAAAAAATAAAAGAAATAATAAGAAGTTTAAAGGTACAGGATATGAAATGTGATGTGGTGCCACTCCAAAAAGGAGAGTTAGAACTGACATGAGAAGATACAGATCCATAAACCTGGAGATAGTATTGGGATGTTGTGGAGAAGATGCTGAACAGAATTGTTGGTTCCTTGAAGAACAAGAGCTTGCAGGAAAAAATATGGATTTGTGGAAAACCTGATACAAACATATAACCGGCTTACAGTGGGTCTTATCAAAAGAAAGATATGTGATTTCTGGCATTCATAGGATATATATCCTTGGAATTGCACTTTTTGGAATCTTCATAGTGACATCATGGAAGATAATGAGCATTGCCTCAATTTATAGGTTCATAGGTAGGTACTAGGCTATCTGCCCGAAGGCATTTATAATCCTATTTGTGGATCTAACTATAAAAGAATGGATACTCAAAGATGCAAAAGTAAACCTTTAATGGGTGATGAGGAGACCAGCAGAATGAGTTAAGAAATGACATACTGTATTATTTGTTTTGTTTATTTCAGCCACTACCCAGGCATTTAGGTAGTTTACAACATGTCAAAAAATAAGTCTTTAGAACAGACAGCTTTGCTTTTGCATTATGTAATTTGGCATATGCCATCATTACATCACTGTTTACAAAATGCATTAAATATCATAATCATACATTTAACAGTAATTAGCTGTAACATCCTTCCATGCTTAAAATAGCACCTAGAAACATTCCACCTAAAATTATTATACAGTCCTAGTCTAATGTAATCTAACAGTAAGAATAAGATGTTGTAATTTAACTTATGTGTGTGTGTGTGTGTGTGTGTGTGTGTGTGTGTGTGTGTGTGTGTGTGTGTGTGTGTGTGTGTATATATATATATATATATATATATATATATATATATATATATATATATATATAGGTTCATAGGTAAGTACAAGGCTATCTGCCCAAGGGCATTTATAAGCCTAGCCAGAATGTGTTGGCTTTCGCCACCACCTTAGATAAGTTCCCTGTGCCCCTGTCCAGCAGAGCCATTAGTTCCTTGCACCACTGTTCAGCAGAGCCACTGCAGTGATCCCCGGGGTAAGTTTTCTGTTTCCCATCCACCTGTCAAGGTTTCTCTTGAAGAGTGTTAGTGAGGGGCTCTGCCTGATATATATTGGAATCCTGTTCCAAAGCATGGGGAGTCTCTGGGACAGGAATCTATCCCTCCAGCATGTTCTATTTATCATTGTGGTGAGGTTTATATCTCTAGTGCGTGTGGCTCTCCAGGATTTGTTTTTTTTTTAGGTGGAGCATGTCCATCAATTCTGAGTTGGACATGGCCTTGTATGTCAGGCAGAGATCACCTTTGATTAAGCGGTATGCAACTGAGTACAGCTGGAGTTTCTTGAGTCGGGCTGCATAGGGCATCTGTTTGAGGCCAGTAATCCTCTTGGTGAGGTACTTTAGTGGTCTTTCTAGCTGTTGCAGGTGTCTTGTAAGGTACATCCCAAATATTCTATGATGGGTCTAATGAGTGATGAGTAGAAAGGCACAATACCCTCTTTTGTTCTAGATGCGAACCCTTTTGTGATTAGGTGGGCCACATAGAAGGATTTTCTAACCACCTTGGCAATATGATTATCAAAGGAGAGATTACTATCTACTTGGGTCCCCAGATCCCTTATTACATTTTCTGTATTTAGGGGACTACCACCTATGTGGTAGTTCATGGGTACTTTGTTTTTTCGAAAGGGGATGTCTATGCACTTTTTGGCATTTAGTTTGAGGTCATGATTTTGACACCAGGTATCCATCTCAGTGAGACCCTTCTGGAGGGTGTCTGAATCAGCTGGGAAATCAATTATGGCCCCTAGTTTGCAGTCGTCTGTGAACTTGGTCAGCCATAGTCCTCCTATGCTTGCCTGTACCTCTGAAAAGTATATACCAAACAGGAGGGGTCCTAGGACTGAGCCCACTTGTAACTGGTTTAGAGTCAGACATAGAGCCTGCAACTCTCACGATATGGGTTCTATCCATGAGCCAGTTGGCAACCCATCTCATGACATAGGGGTTTATGTTCAAGCTGGTCAGCTTGTCTATAATACTAGAATGGGGAATGGTGTTGAAAGCCTTTGCGAGGTCTGGGTAGGCTGTGTGGACCTCCTTTCCCTCATCTAATGCCTTGGTAACTGTCTCAAAGAAGTCCACTAGGTTTAGGAGACATGATCTGCCCTTAACAAAGCCAAACTGGGTAGGGTCCAAGATTTGGAGGTTCCCAATGCCTCTGTTAATGAGTTCCATGATGATGCGCTCCATAGCCTTGCAGACCAGGCTAGTCAGGCTTACAGGGTGATAGTTTCTGGGGTCTGTTGTGGCTCCACCTTTGTGAAGCAGGATAACTGTTGCTGTGCACCATTCTGTGGGTAAGTAGCCTGTAGAGAGGCTGAGTTTGAACAGTGTGTTTAGGTGAGGGGTTAGTTCATTTTGGAGCTCTTGTAAGACACAGCCTGGGACACCATCCGGTCCCACTGAAGCTGTGGTTTTGGCTTTAGATAGGGCTGTTTTAACCTGTGTGTTGGTGATTGATGGGGCCCTACATTCTTCTGGTATGGTTATCGGCCCTTTAGGGGGTGAGAGGGGGGTGAAGTTTGCACTAAACCTGTCTGCCAGAATGTTGGCAATATCAGTCGGTTTAGTGTATTTTGTGCCATTCTGCACTAACTCAGAGCAGATCTGAGGGTTTCCACTTAGGTTCTTGACATAGCTAAAGAATGCTTTGTGGTTATCTTTGGAGTCATTGGCAGTTTTTCTTTCGAAACTAGCTTTGGATGATTTAATGAGGGATCGTAGTTTCTTGCTGATACTGATCAGGGATGTCTTTCCTTCTTGGGATTTTACTCTTTTCTGTACTAGTTTCCTCCTTCTGTTGTATAGCTTGTTTATGGCAGGGGTCCAACAGATTGGTTTCCTTTTCTTGGAGGAGTGATTCTTGGTTTTACTTGGGATAACACGATCCATGCATTCCTGCAGATGCTCATAGAGTGCCTTTGTAAAGGTTTCAGCAGCTTGGACAGCATTGTCCTTTAGCATGGGGGCTGTGAACCTTTCCACCTCGGTCTTAAGTAACGTGACATTTGCTTTTGAAAAGTTTTTCACTGTGGTTTCCTTGATTGTGGGTGGGGGCGGAATGTGTATATCCAGAGTGATCAGTCTATGGTCTGATCTAACCAGCGAGGGGTTGACCTCCGGTGTGGAACACCAGTCGCCCATGTTGGTGATGACCAGGTCCAATATGTTGTTCCCACTGGTGGGGGTTTTGACTAGTTGATCTAGGGCACTGGAGTTTGTAAATTCTAGGAAGCGTTGGGCAAGGGAGTTAGTACTTGAGTAGTTCTCCCAGTTTATGTTTGGGTAATTGAAATCACCCAGTATTAGGGTGTTTGGTAGGACCTTCATATTTCCCAGTGTCTCCAGAAATGCAGAATGGGGGTCCTGGGTCATGGTGGGTGATCTGTAGCAAGCTACAATTTGGATTGTAGTTTTGCCCGTTGTTAGTTGCACATGGATGATCTCTGATGCATTGTGCTGTGCCACTAACCTGGAGGTGTGGGTATCCTTGATGAATATGGATACACCCCCACCTTTTGTGTTTCGGTCCTGGTTCTGTGGCCAAAAGGTATGGTATGAGTTATAGCCTAGTAGTGCTGGGGTGCTCTCAGGAGCCTTAAACCAGGTTTCTGTTACTAAACAGATGTCAATGTTCTCCATACTAGGAAGTGCCTCAAGTGCATGCATTTTGAGGTTTAGACTTCTGGCGTTGAGTAGCATTACCCTCAGTTTTTGATTACTTGTACTATTTATGGTGGTGGGTTTGTCTTTTGAGCTTTGCCTAAAAAAGGCACTATGGGGGTGGCAAGACCTTTGGCCAGTATTCATAGGTTCATAGGTTCATACTAGGCTATCTGCCCTGGGGCAATTATAAGCCTAGCCCAATTCTGTATGGCTTACGCCACCCCTTGATTTGAGTATACTGTGCCCTTTTTAAGGTTTAGTTTACTGTGCCTCTGTCTAATAGTGACATGGGAGTAATCCCTGGGACAAACCTACGATCCCCCATCCACCTATCGAGATTCTTCTTGAAGAGATTCAGTGAGGTGCTCTGCCTCATATGAACTGGAATTCTATTCCAGAGCGAAGGGAGCCTCTGGTTATGAACCTGTCCCTCCAGCAAGTTCTATTTATTTCTGTGCTGAGGTTCAAGTCCCTTGAGCGTGTGGCTCTAAGGGATTTAGATTTACTGAGGTGGAGCATGTCCATTAATTCTGGATTTGACATAGCTTTGTAAGTCAGGCATAGATCGCCTCAAAGTAGGCGGTATGCAACTGAGTAGAGCTGGAGTTTTTTAACCAAGCAGCATATGGCATCTGTTTGAAACCCTTGATCCTCTTGGTGAGATACTTTTGGGGTCTTTATAATTGCTGCAGGTGTCGGGTAAGGTACATCCCAAAAGGGGCATTGTATTCTATGATGGGCCTGATGAGGGGTGAATAAAGGGGCACGATTACCTCTCTTGATCTAGATGTGAAACCCTTCGTGATGAGGTGGGCTATGTAGAAGGTCTTTCTAACCACTTTGGCAATGTGGTTTTCAAAGGAGAGATTGCTATCAACTTGGGTCCCCAGGTCCCTAATAACTTTCTGTGTACTTAATGGGTTACCACCTATGTGGTAATTTGTGGGCACATTGTTTTTGCCAAAGGGTATGACTATACATTTTTTGGCATTTAGCTTTAAACCATGGCGCTGGCACCAGTTATCTGTCTCTGTGAGACCTTTTTGAAGGATGTTTGTGTCAGCTGGAGAGTTGATTATGGCGCCCAGTTTGCAGTCATCTGCGAACTTGGTGAGCCATAGTCCTCCCACGTTTGCCTGTACCTCGGAAAAGTATATACCGAACAAGAGTGGTCCCAGGACAGAACCCTGTGGGACGCCACTTGTGACCGGTTTCGAGTCTGACATGGCTCCAGCAACTCTCACTCTGTGGGTTCTGTCTTTGAGCCAGTTTGCGACCCATCTTGTGACATAGGGGTTTATATTTAAGCTGGATAGCTTATCTATGATGCCCGAGTGGGGTATTGTGTCAAATGCCTTTGCAAGGTCCAGATAGGCTGTGTGAACTACCTTCCCTTCATCTATGGCTTTGGTGACTGTTTCGAAGAAGTCAACCAGGTTCAAAAGGCAGGATCTGCCCTTGACAAAGCCAAACTGGGTAGGATCTAGTGTCTGTAGGTCCCCAATGTCTTTGTTTATGAGCTCCATGATGATCCTCTCCATAGCCTTGCAGACTAAGTTAGTCAGGCTTATGGGGCGATAGTTTCCAGGGTCCGTAGAGGCTCCACCTTTGTGGAGTGAGGCCACTGTTGCTGTACGCCATTCTGTGGGCACATATCCTGTAGTGAGGCTGAGACTGTATAGCTGTTTTATTTGAGGGATTAGTTCCTCTTGGAGTTCATGTAGGATGCAACCTGGGACGCCATCTGGTCCCATGGAAGCAGTGTTTTTTGCTTTGGAGAGGGCAGCCTTCACCTGAGCATCAGAGATGTTTGGGAGGCAGCCCTCTGCCGGGGTAGATACTTGCTCTTTTGGGGGGGGAGTTTGCACTGAACCTGTCTGCCAGGATATTGGCGATGTCTGTGGGTTCAGTGTATTTTTTGTCATTTAGAATCAACTCAGAACAAGTCTGGGAGTTGCATCCCAGGTTTCTAACATAACTGAAAAAACCTTATGATTGTCTTTGGTGTCCTGTACAATTTTTCTCTCGAAGCTGGCCTTGGAGGATTTTATGAGGGATCGTAATTTTTTGCTAGTACTGATCAGAGATGCCTTCCCTATTAGGGATTTTGCTCTATCATGTAGTAGCGTCCTCCTTCTGTTGTACAGTTTATTTATGGCAGGGGTCCACCAGACTGGATGCCTGCCTTTGGATGATTGGGTCTTGGTTTTGTTTGGGATAGCATGATCCATGCATTCCTGGAGATGTCCGTAGAATGCGTTTATATAGGATTCTGCAGTTTGGGCCGTAGTTTCCACTGGCCCTGGGGCCTTGAAGGATTCCACTTCGGTTTTGAGAAGTGAGAAGTTCGCTTTTGAGAAGTTTTTCACTGTGGTTTTCTGGGCTGGGGGTGGGGTCAGGATGTGGACAGCCAGTGAAATTAATTTATGGTCTGATCTTACCAATGAGGGATATACTTCTGGTGTGGAGCATAGAGTCCCCATGTTGGTAATGACCAGGTCTAGTATGTTGTCCCCTCTTGTGGGAGTGGTGACTAGTTGTTATTTAACTAGGTTATTCAAAAGCCTAAGGGTGACAGGTGCAAGCCATCTCTTGTCAAGCAATGTGGCTTGTCGAGCATGTCATCCCAGGCAGACAGATACTGGATCCCCTTTGAATGACAGCAGAAACTTAGCCAGTTGTTGAAATTGATCATTTTTTCTTTATACTGTGGCATCATTCTTGGTGAGGGCAGGATGCTACTCAGGGTCAGGGTCATACCAGCCTGGGCTACATGATCAGAGAGCTCTTCCATGTCTCTTTTCATGTAGTCCAGGGAGGTACATCTCAGGTCATTCACACCAACATGGACAATGACAGAGTCATATTTGTACTTGTTCTGGAGTGACCTGAGTGCTTGTGTTATGTGGAGGATCCTGGCTCCCGACAGGCAGCTAACAGTAACCTTCTGCTTGTCCAGCCTAGTTAGTGGGACATCAGTGTGCCTGACTATAGAGTCACCTATTACTAGTGTGTTGGGTATATTATTTTGCCTTAAGGGCTGTGATTGCGTGGCACACTGATTATGTGAATTATGTGTCTCATGTTTGGTGATGGGAGTGGGGGTTGCTTGAATGTCTGGTTTGGAGGTCTCTGTTGCTTTTGCAGATTTTTATTTAGAGCCTCTGAGTATGTTTCATGTATTCCTGTGTGTTATTTGTCAGTGTTGGTTTATTAGGTCTATGTGAGACTGGTGGTGTGTTGCAAGTATTACCCTTCTCCTCTTGACTGTCAGTTCCAGTCTTGGGTTGAGAGAGCTTTGCCTCCAGTTTGGCTGTATAATTGCATCTCTCACATATATTAGTGTTTGGTGGTAGGAGGAGAGGGTTGTCTGTGTACATGAGGCAGTTGTAACATTGCCTCAAAATGCCCAGATTCACCAGTTGCCTGGAGAGTACACCGGAAACTGCCCTTTGGACATGCATGAATAGGTAGAGTAAGCTGTTTTTCTGATTGGCTGGTGGGGACGAATAGAGAGCCTTATCCTTCTGGACAGTATGGGGGGGGGGTCTAGTGCTAGGTTTAATTAGTGCTTGCTATGAGTTTTAAGCAAGTGCTTGACTGTGAAATGAATGGTTTGAGTGCTAAAGTTGAAGGTTTGTCTAGTTCCAAGGGAAAAATTGAAGAGTAAACTTCGTGGAGCAGAGAATAGTTGAACTCTAGCTAACCGGTGCTGCCCGGCATGCAAAACCACACAAATGCATTTTTTATAGCAGGGAAGTGAAAGAGATAGAAATTAGCCCAAAATGGCCAATAAACTACTAACTTCTGGGCTGAAACCACTCCTCCAGGGACAGATAGGCTGCTCAAAGCTCCCCCCTCTCACAGGTGAACAGAGAAACTTCCTTCTATCCAAGTAAAGTATGGGCAATACAGAAACTTGTAACACAGCCCTGGATTCAGCAATAACCTGAAAACTGGACTATACTAGTTATGAGCATACAAATATGTGTAGAGTAGGGTGGTAAATACACCTATAAATAACCATACTGCAAGAGGACAGGTTTGTAAGCAAAAGTAAGATGGCCAGTTTTGTAATATTTGAGCTGTTGGGTTAATAATAAGACTCAAGCAGACTTGGAATTCAGGACTATAATAGGATCTCTGATCCTGAATTATATGTTGAAGACATGGATGGCAAGGAATTCAGTAACTCAAACTCTTGGCATCCATGTTGAGAACATATAAGGAGACACAAAACAAACTTGGAAAATAACAAAAAAGTATGACCACGACCTGGATACACTCCAAAAAGAATTATTTATTCACAAATAAAGTAAGCACTTTCGTACCGGAGAGTACCTGTACTTCTTCAGATAAGACAAGACAATACTGAATGCTAGACCTTATATACACTCTCCCAGAATGTAAATCTAATGAGCTCTATCACATGGTCAATTAAACATTAATTACAACTGAGGTATTTTGAAATGCATTTTTCAATGTATTTTCTAATGATTTTTTTATATTATTCCAAGCTAGGTCTTTTATTTAATGTAATTAATGTTTAATTGTCCATGTGATACATTTCGTACAGGTGTTATGCTGTACAAAAGCGCTTACTTTATTTGTGAATAAATAATTCGTTTTGGAGTGTATCCAGGTCGTGTTCATACTTTTTTGTTATTTTCCAACATATATTAAGGGTTATAATTGGAGACCCAAACATAATTTTTGTATTGCATGGAGCTTTAGCTGCTACATATATTATCAGTTACAGGAAAAAAGCAGAAAGTTTAGAAGCTCAAAGTATTTTATCTGCTTTGAAAACCAGTAAAGCACTTGGTGCTGTCAAGCAGACATCAGCATGCCTATCAACTTCTTTGCTTAATAATTCTGGACAAATAGAAATGATGGGGAGCACAAAGGACCAAAGTCAGAGACAGTTTATAAATATTACTCTAATTCACTTAAAAAGTTAAGAGAACAAAACATTTTGTATTAACATGCATTTTCTGAACAACAGGGAAAATGAAAGTTATGTCTGGTATCACTGACTGACTGTAACCCTCAGTCATTTACCAGAAAATCAAAGATTTTACAAGGTATAAGACAAAAATATGAGACAAAATCAGGATTGTTATGCAAACTCATGTATATTTCAGAGATACAGCAGATAGAAAAAAGTGCCTCTTTGTCAGAGTGTAAAACAGCTTTTAAAAGCTGTTAGATATTTCATTCTGCCACACTTTTGTTTATAGGTGTAGGAAAGGGGAGTGCTAATAACTTTTAAATGCTGTTTTACCGTCTGTCATTGTTCTTTGCTGCCCATTACCACCCCTAACAGAAGACTTGATTGTAGCAGCAATTAGGGGTGCTTAACAAACTTTTGTTAAGCACCCCTAAGTGTTGTTATGATCAAGTTTCAATCTAGAGAAAAGCTTAAAAAGGTCATCCTTTTTCAGAGCATAATCATGGCCCTCCATGCACTGCAATGCAATCAGACTTGTTTGCTTCCACCAAGAGTCTTTTCGGTAGTTTTTTGACAACATCTTGACTGCTTATACTCCAAGTGTTATCTGGTACTATTTTAGAGAAGAATCTTTAACAGGCTGTAGTTGTGAAATAGGTCTACCTAAAGTTGTACCTGTAGGTTTTCTGTAGGAATAAGGGCTACTACTTATCTGTAATTTTCTTTACTGGAGAACAGTAATTGCTATACATTAGCTTCAAGGTTAGCATGTTCAATAGGAAAGAGGATCTGGCAGAAACTAGTAGGTAGTTATTATAATTTAAAGCCAAACAGTATAAACTGTTATTTAGATTTGGGCTCAGGTGTATACATCTTAGTATTATGTTTTTTGTTCTTTATTAAGTATTTTAGTGTTTTGGTTCAATATTAATGAGGTGATGCATGTATACTCTAACCTAGGTAATACTATATTAATGGATAAAGCTTGCTTGGCTTCCTTAGTGAGCAGGTACAAGTGTTTTGTATGCTATTTTTATTTGAATTAGCACCTTTAGTACCTGTGTTTCAACATGTATGAATAAAATAAGGTTCTGATCCAGGATTAATGCTTACTATTTCTGTTGAATGACCATGTGCAAATATTGTCCATGTATTCTCTGTTTAGGTCAGTTAAGGAAATTGGTGTAAATTTACAAAGTCTGTGCCCCCTAGGAGCATCACTGAGGGTTTTTGAGTAATGAGACAAAGTTTATTCTTTTTCAGCCAACTCCACAGCAGTGCAAAGAGAGGTGATGATCTGCTTGGCACACCTGCCAGCTTTAGTTATTAGACTGTCATCAATGTAAAGTAGACAGTTTAGACTAGACAATTAATAGGGATCATATTAATGACGAGTAAAAAGACCAGAGGTACTAAGACTGATCCTTGTGGCATGCCTGTGTTTAGTGTGCCTGCTTGGATCTGTATTCTAGTAGAAAAGTTAATAACTGTTTTCAGTTAGACAGTCTACAAATCAACTACAGGCATGAGCAAAGAAACAGTATTGTTAAATTTCTTCACATGAACAGCATAATTCAATGTCTCAAAAGCCCTTTTCTGATCCACAAAGGTGGCTCTGGTTAAAAAGAGTGTTTTTCATATTAATACTTCATTTGTAAAGTAATAAATACTAGTTAACAGACTACACGTAAGCTTAAAACCACATTCCTGATGAGTAATAATATACCCTATTACTAAACGTATTGCAATGAGCAGACCTGTTAGACTTGCTGGTAACTTTTAACATTCCAAATAAGACTGTGACAGAGTGAATAGAATCTACAACTATGAATGCTTCATAAAAAACGTGTTGCTTACTAGTGTTACATAGGAGGACATTTAAACATAGTACGAAAAGCTTGTTTAAGCAGCTCACAGTTAGCATGTCACAGTAATTCAGTGAAAATGAAATACAAGCATTGCTTACAGAGGTTTCCTGGACATCTAGTGTCTCACAACGCTGTCATTTATCCCAATGGCTAAATAAAATGTATTTATTATGTCTAGTCTTTGTCATGTTCTGGTGACAGAAAATGCATTCTAGGAGCTACAGGAGGAGACTAAAAAGAAAATCATATCATTATGGTAGTTGCTATGATGGCCATTTTGGGGTATTTGTAGTAAGAAATATTTAGACTATGTCTGATGAATAAGAATGCAACAGAAATCAAAAATAAGATGACATGAATGTATTTTTAATTATTATTTTCCTGGTGGTGTTTCCCCATAAATTTGATATTCCAAAGAAAGTGAGTAATAATATAATACAGAGCAGCAGCATAAAACATCATCCACCAAGAGTTAAATGCTATATTACTTTTGGAATACTTAATTGGCTGACATTTTAATTGATGGATTTTCTTATAAATATTTGCATAATTATGTACTGTTCTCTTATCACAGAGAAGTCTGCTTAGCTAATAATCTAAGAGGAAGAGGTTATTACATTTTTTTAATATTTTTATTAAGCTAATTTATAGTTGTTTGCATGTGCTATAGCCACTATTGTACACTGTTCTGCTTCCTTGAATATACTTCCCAAACATTAATGATCCAGCTAAAGAAATGGAAGTCAGTTTTAGACTCAGTTGGATATGCAGAGTAATGTACCTTAACAATGTGACTAACATTTTTTTATAAAACAGTGGGCAGGATTCACGAAGGCTTGCACGGAGTGTAAGAGACGTGTAACACTCCATGCAAGCCTCGCGATCCAGGAACAGCCCTAAACTCCGTGTAAGAGACCAGCTAAAACGTCTCTTACACGGACTGGGCGTGGATATGCTAAATACCTCACTTGCAGCCAAAATGTATGCAAATGAGGTATATTAGCGATCCACGAAGTAGAAACCAGCCCGTGTAAGAGACGTTTTAGCTGCAGAAATGTACTCAGTTGACAACTGAGTACGTTTCTGCAAAAATCACAACGGCGCCATGTCAGCTCCAAATAAAGGGTGCATATGTGTCAGGAAGCATACCAATGGCCAAATATATGGCCATTGGCAAGGTAACCCGATGCAAAAATTATAAAAATATATATATTTTTTTTGCCGATGTTTAAACGCAGCGCAGCCCTGCGCAAATGGGTTGCGCTGTATAAAACATAAAAATGAAGGTTATAAACCCACAAATGTGGGTTTTATGCAATACATGGAATGACAATGCAGGGACCAGCAAACCAAAAACAACATGGCCACCGTGTAGTGGTTGCTAAGGGGGGAAGCTGAGTCTAAGACATGTAACTAAGCATTAGTAGGCAATCTCATGTAAATGAGGGTCAGGATACTGAATCCCACAGTCACATAGCAAATGAGCACAGTCTGAGTAGTGTAAGATATACATAAGGGGGAGGAATAGAGTAGGAGATAGGTGACATCACAGGGGGGAATGGTAGAAAGAAATGCAGTTCATTGGAGGTCAGTGTAACATGACAGATGACAGACACAGATCAGGGAAAGAGGAGTGCCACAAGATAAGCATGGGAAAGTCAAGAAATGGAAGGTGTACACTGTTACTTACACCAAAGTTTCTTGCTGGGCGTGCATGCGCACGTGTGCACACCATGAAGCGCGAGTAGGGCAGTGTGCGCACGTGTAAGGCAGACTGAGCATGTGGGAGCGTGTTGGTAGATGTTTAACACTGTTTGCGCTGGTGTGCACATGTGTAGGGCAGACTGAGCATGTAGGAGCCTGTTGGCAGACTTGTAACACTGTTTGCGCTGGTGTGCACGCGTTTTAACCCGAATAGGCGGATCCTGAACCGTGTAAGCATGTGTGCGTGTGTGTAAGCCACTGTGAGCATGTTTCTGCTGGTATGCACGCTGCTCCCCCCTGAGGAAACAGAAAGGAAAAAGGAAGCAACAGAATTAGTAGGAAGCTAGCAGGGAATACTGCTGGAGCTAGCAGGTGAAAACAATTAGAAGCAGGCAATTACACAGGCAGAATAGTAGCCCAGCCCAGCACTTAAAATTCTGCAAACAGCAGTGCAGGATGTTTCTCTCAAGAGACACTGCAAGACAGGAGTAAGCTATTAGAAGTGAAAACTGAAAAGCTTAACTCAGAGCAGAAATGTTAGGGGCTGCCATAGCTGTCATAATGAGACATAGGCGACTTGCTGAGGGTGGTGTCAATGCAGATGGTGCCAGACAACCCACAGTGAGGAGACGGAGAAGAGTGTACAGGCCCAGGGTCACCTACCACGGGTTACATGAGCTGGAGATAGTAGAGTCCTATAGAGTGGACAGAGAGCTCCTGCAGCAAATAGTTGAGCTGTGCAGGCCACGCCTCACACACAGAACCAACAGAGGGGAACCCATCCCAGTGGAAACCAAGGTATGTGTTGGCCTAAGAATACTAGCAACAGGTACCTTCCAAAGACCAACTGGTGATATGATGGGGATATCACAGGCATCAGCCTCCAGGGTACTGCACCAGTTCCTGGATGCCATGTCAGCACATGTCGGTGATCATGTATATTTCCCCAATGCCCATGAGGTATTGGCCAGCAATATCGTCTCTTCCAGCAAATAGCGGAATACCCTGAGGTAGTGGGTGCAATAGACTGCACGCACATACGCATCAAAGCACCAGCCGGTGAGTGGGGTAGGGCCTACATTAACCGCAAGGGCTTCCCCTCCATCAACTGCCAGGTCATGTGTGATGCCCAGGGCATAATAATGAATGTGTGTGCTGGCTGCCCTGGGAGCTACCATGATTCCCACATCTGGCATTTGACGGAGCTGTACCAGACATTTGCCAATGGGGACATCCCACACGGACACCTAGTGGGGGATGCAGGTTATGCAATGGAGCCGTGGCTGATGACACCCATCAGAAACGCACACACACCTGAACAGGAACACCATAATGAGGCACACGCACAAACACGTAATGTAATAGAGCGTGTGTTTGGGCTGCTCAAGTCACGGTTCCGGTGTCTGGACACATCTGGTGGAGCCTTGCAGTACACACCAACTACATGTACCCAAATTGTCATGGTATGTGCTATGCTACATAATATGATCTTGCGAAAACAGCTGCAGCAGGACCAGCATAGGGCTGGGCCAAACAGCCCCCCACCATTGCCAAGGCCATCACAGGCAGAGCGTGACTCGGAGGAGGAACAACCTGAGCTTGCCCCAGTAGGCAGAAGGAGGCGTGCCCAGTATGCCCTGGCCTTGGCAAAGAGGCAACGCATAGCACATACACTGGCTCAGTAGGAACCCTGGGAATGATACCCCCTCTGACTCACTCAAATAATAACAGGGATGCCTAAAATGACATGACCTGCTCACAAACATGTACAGGGAGTGTAATATACGCATCCAACAGAGGCAGCCCTGCAGCACCACCTGAGGCATGAATGCCATGTGTTAAGTAATGTAACACCATGTACTATATGCACACCCGAGGACCCTGACTAACATCCACCCTCACCAAGCATGAAGCCATAAAATGACGATGGGATGATCAATTGCAATAACTGGCTGAAGTAATGCAGTTAGTCAAAGGGGAGCCAATGTGTTCCACCCTGGGAAGACATGCGGAGCATGACACGATGCACCACCTGCTAGGGGTGGTATGCACCTATCAGTCCAGGCCCCATGGATACTGGCAAAGGCTGTCAGTACCCACAGCATGCCCTGAATAGGTAAGTCTCAAAACACAAACCCACCTTCATAGGTACCACAAGGGATAGGAAGCTAGATGTAATGCTACCCAATGCCAGAAGTCTAAACAGCAAGATGTGTGCAGTGTAAACGCACACAGTATGGAGAATGTAGATATCAGTTCTGTAATAGAAAACTGGGTCAAGGCTCACATCAGCACCCTAACACTGCCAGGTCACACCTCATACTGTGCTGTACAGCTGCAAAACATGGAACAAGCTACAAAAGGAGGGTGACTAGCAATAAATGTCAAGGATAACCACACCCCCCATGTTGGTACCACAACAAGAAGCAGCATGGATTAGCCATGGTCAAATACCAATGGCTAAAACCGCCTCCCAGTATATAGCCTGCTGCAGACTACTGTCCTAATACCAGGAACTGCACCTGGCCTATGTTGGAATACATGAATATATCAAGCCCCCCAAACCACATTATATTGCTTGACTGAAAATACCCAGACATACACTGGGAGCATTATACTAGCACCAACACAGTAGGAGAAAAGTTCCCAGAATCCATAAACCAAAATGCCCAGGAACAACGTACCACTCCCACAAGAGGGGTAAGCATACTGGATGTGATAATCAGCAACATGTGTACTGGATGGCAAGATGAGAAGTGTATCCCTCACTGGTAAGACCAGACCATAGAGTAATCACACTGGATATACAAATCCCGACCCCAGTCCCTGGCCAGAATACCACAGTGAAAAACATGTGTAAAGCATAGGTTGCACCCCTCCAAACCGATGTGGAATCCATGAAAGGCCCTGTGCAAGTGCAGAATATGGGACACACCGCAGAACATGTTATACAGGCATTCCATGAACAGAGCCAGGAATGCTTGGAGTATGCAATCACAAATAACAGCAAGACACAATGCCATACACGCAGGCATCTGGCATGTTGGACTCTAGCCATTACCAAACCATGCAAGAGAATGAGGAAGCTACTACATGATAGAGCAAACATAAAAAGGGAAGTAATCACTGATTAGTAGCATGGCAATAAAATATGTCCACACATACAATCCACTAAGGCCAGCCACAACAAGTAGAATCTGTGAATCCAGAGGCAATGTGACACCTGGCCCAAGTACACAGACAACCCACAACTCCCCCCCAATAAATACAAATATATGTGAGAGATGCAACCATGTATCCAAACCGGAGGCTGAGCTCCCCCATCTCAGTACTATCAAAACTAGTCAGGAGGAGAAGGTAACCACATACACCACAAACCCAGTCCCACATAGACCTATCACAACTGTAAACCAAACACATAAACATAAAAAAACATTCCCGGAGGCCCTAATTACAAACACACCACACCAACAGAAGCCTCCAAAGCAGATCCCAAGCAACCACAACCTCCAAACATAGCACATGCAACACATAGTACACAAAGCTGGTGTGCCAAACAGTCACAGGCCAGAAGGAGAAACAACATGCCTGATACAGTTGTAATAGGTGTCTGTATAGGCAGACACACTGCTGTACCACTCACCAGACCGAACAAGGGAAAGGGTACAGTAAGCTGCCTGTAGGCTGCCACAGTATGCCACATAACACAAGTACGCAGGTCACCCCAAAGCAAGCAGAAATATGATGCACTCATTGTCCATGCTGGTGTGAATGACCTGAGATGTACCTCCCTGGACTACATGAAAAGAGACATGGATGAGCTCTCTGAGTATGTACCCCAGGCCGGTATGACACTGGCCGTTTGCAGCATCCAACCCTCACCAAGAATGATGCCACAGTACAAACACAGAATGATCATCTTTAACAGGTGGCACAGTTACAGCTGTCAGTCCAAGAGGGTCTAATGTCTGTCTGCTTGAGATGTCATGCATGACAAGCCATGCTGCTGTTCCAGGGATGGCTTGCACCTGTTACCCCTGGGCGTCTGGATACTGGATAAGGCCTTTGCCACCTCCATAGAGCCGTATGTAGGCAAGGCCAAAAAGACTACCCACCATCCTAGAAAACATAAGTGGTAAGCAACATAAGGGTAATGCTGACCAATGCCAGATGTGTAAACTGCAATATGCACGCCCCTGAGGCACTTCCCAGTATGGAGAACATCGATGTCTGTGCAGTGACAGAAGCCTGCTGCAAGCCTACTGATAGCACACCAGCACTACCAGGTTATACCACATATCATGCGTTATGGCCCCAACACCTGGACCAAAACATCAAAGGAGGGGGAGTATCCATATGCAGCACAGACACCCATACGGCCAGGTAACTGACAATGCACAAAGCAGTGAAGACCACCCATGTGCACCTAAGTGTAGTCAAAACTGCTGTACAGTCTGTAGCATGCGACAGACCACACTCTCACACACAAGAACTCCACCCAGACATCCTGAAGACACTGGACAGTATGAATGTCCCACCAAATACCAGACAAGGTACTCACAAATTACCACATAGGTGGTAAACCATTATGTATGCAAGGAGTAATCAGGGACCTAGGGACACAAGTCGACAGTAATCTGTCATGTGACACTCACAATGCCAATGTGGCTAGGAAGATTGTCGATATTGGACACCGTATCATGAAAGGATTCACATCTACATCAACAGAGGTCACTGTGCCCTGTACTGTTCCCTTATCAGACCCATAATCTAGTACAATGACTCATATGGGATGTACCGTGACGTGACACCTGCAGCGGTTCGAAGACCTCAAAGGTACCCCACCAAGAGGATAAAGGGTGTCAAATATATGTCATATGCTGCCTGGCTGTAGACACCCCAGCTGAATGCAGTCACAGACTGCCTACACAGAGGCATTGTATGTCTGTTGTACAAGGCCATTTCCAACACAGGAGTAATGGACATGCTCCACCACAGGAAATCAAAGCCATTGGAGCTGTGAGAGTGACAGATGTCAGCCTCAACACATAATGAAATAGGATGTGCTGGAGGGACAGATACATAACCCAGAGGCTCCCCACACCCAGAAACAGGATCCCAATCCATGTTAGGCAGAGCCCGTCACTGACACCCCTCAACAGGAATATTGCCAAGTGGATGGATGATCGTACATGTATACTGGGGGTCTTCACTGTGTCACGACCAGACAGAGGCACAGTAAAGAAAATCATAAATGGCCATAATAGTCACATAGCAAGAGGGGGCAAAAGACACACGCACTCTGGCTTGGCTTACTAATGCCCTAGGGTGGATAGCCTAGTATGAACCCATGAACCTATGAAGATACAAATTGTACAGGACACTAAGGATAATCACAAGGTTACTTAACTGATAGTAGGAACCATGTTGGGAATCCACAGATATGCTCCAAATTGCACAGATATTACAAACAACATACCAAACACACACACATATTGCCAACATACAACCTGACAGGTGCAGTGCAAACCCCCCCCCCCCCAGAATGCAAAATATCTATCCCAGCAGACTGCTGGTCCCCTGACATTGCAGATCCTGAGGTAACAGCCATCATCTGCAAAGCAAAACACACAGCAGCAAAGGTATGTGATGGTGTCCTGGGCTGAGGCCAACATGGACTCCAAGAATAATGGAATGCCAAATCACACTACTGCCCAATGTCAGCCTTACCACAGGATATGTACCCAAAGAGCAGTGTACAACAACAGTGGTCCTTCACAACAAAGGTGTTGCCTGAATGGATACTGCAAACTACCACCCCAGGATCCTGACAAGCTTGGTCTGCACAGCTATGGAAAGGATCAGCATGTACCGCAGACATAAAGCTATCGTGGACCTACTGATACCGGACCCTACACAGTGTGGCTGTCATAACTGCAGATCCTGCCCCTAAACATGTTTGACCCATTTGAAACAGTCATTAAGGTCACTGATGAGGGCAATGTGGTCCACACAGCATAGCTGGACCGTGCATATGCTTCCAGACAATACCCTACGAGTTCAGTATGGATATGTTCACCAGCTTAAATATATACCCCTATGTCAGTAGAGGGGTTGCAAACCAGACCAAGGACAGAACTGACATGGTCAGACATGCTGCATCCATGTCAGACTACAAAGCAGATATGAGTGGCATCCCACAAGGCATGGTCCTGGGACCCCCCCCCCGTTCTGTATATATGTCCCATAGGTATAGGCCAACATGGAAGGACTGTGACTGAACATGTATGCAGAGGAGTACAAACAGCCCACCATATCCGACCCCCAGCTGATACAAGCAACCCACAAAAGGGCCACCTAGAAACAGACAACTGGAGCCATAGCCATGTCAGCAAGCTAATTGCAGAACTGTGTATAGACAACCACCGTGGATATACAGTAAGTGCCCACAAATTACCACACAGGTGTTAACCCATTACGTGCCTAACATGTAATGAGAGACCTGGGGACACAAGGTGATAGATATCCTGCACTGGACAAACATGTGGCTGTAGTGTTCACAGAAACATACCATATACCCACCCAATCATGAAGGTTGTCAGATGTAGATAAGGGGAGGTCACTGTGGCTCTGCAGTCATCCTTCATCAGCGTCACAATTGACTACAATAACCCCTGTAGGATATACCTCAGCAGACACCTCCATCAACTGTAAAGTCCACAACAGTACCCCACCAGGAGTAGCAAAGAGCATGAACAGATGCCATGTGTTGCCTGAGTAAACAAACTGCAGCTCCACACACTGCCATACTGCCCAGCCAGAGGCAAGCTGTGCCTGATGTATGAAGCCATGTCCAAGCTGGAATCAATGAACATGCTGCACCTTGTACAATCTGAATGGCAGTGAGTTATGCACATGAGAGACCTGAACCCCAGCACTGACATACATAGGACAAGCTGTACAGAATGATCCATAACACAGAAGGCACCCCCACTCTTGAGTAAACTCCCGGTACAGGTTAGCCAGAGAGTCACCTATCGACACCCCTCAAGAGGAATCCCGATGAGTGGATGGGAGATGGTAGGTTAACCCTGGGTATCACTGTTATGTCAGAGGTAGACGAAGGCACAGTATACTAACCATGACATATGTCATGGTTAGTATACTGTGCCTTCGTCTACCTCTGACATAACAGTGATACCCAGGGTATCACTGTTATGTCAGAGGTAGACGAAGGCACAGTATACTAACCATGACATATGTCATGGCAAACTCCAGTTACAATGTGTGTCGAAGGACAAACACACCCTGTGACTAGCATCAGAAATGGCCTAGGAAACATCGCTAGTGTTTGCCAATGTTCACCTATGTTGTGGAATACACTACCAATGTTGGACAAGCCCGGTGTAGGTAGTCCATATCTGAACATAATGCAACATGGTCATATGTGCACAACTGGCCCCTACACAGTCTGTTGTGCTCACTATGAAGATGTCAAGCAGTGATAGGACTAAAGCCCAGGATACTGTCCACCACAGTGAAAGTACTGAACCAGTACACTATACGGTACTACAGTGTTAGGTCATTATAAAAGTATGTTGACAACTGTCTGCAAAGTATCCCATGCAATCCCTGCAGGCACAGTATAATCCCTGTTGTGGCAGACACGAAGCAGTTGGCCAGTTAGTACAGAACATGACACCCAACACACAACCATAAATGTGAGATATTGTTGAAGTTCACACACACCCAAATATGTGGTGGACTTCAGAGTGCAACATATGGAAATCTCACACTGGGCATGCTCGCACACTTTGATAAATGAGGCATATGTCAGACAACATGCCATGGAAAGGCTGAACTGGGCATGCTCACACACTTAGGCCATATCTCCGTTTAGCAATTGGCCACACATATCTGGTATTTGTACATGTCATTCCAGGAACCAACCACAACACAGCAATCTGCCCAGTGCACACAGTAAATGACTACAGAGACATAAGTGATATAGTGGATCGCCATCATATGCAAACATCTTCCACAGATACACGAGTTGTTCATAGGAACAGGGAATGCTATGGCAATAAAGACCTGCAAACAATAGAACAGCACAACAAATATTGTGCATCTGACAATTGAACATATGGGTGTAGAGGTCAATACTAGGCTTGTTGCCCTAGGGAATGACAGCTTAGCCAGAGTGTGCTTGGCATCTGCATCCCCAGTGCAGTAGGCTACTGTGCCACTGTAAAGTAGGTCACATAAGGCAACGTGTGAGGCTAGTGAGCTGTGTCTCTGTCAAGCAGGGGCACAGTGGATATCCCAGGGTTTGAATGTGCTAAGCCACAGCCATGTTGTTGGTGTGTGCTGGAAGAGGGTTGCTGAGGACCTCTAACAGTAAGTGGCCGTCAATAACAGACTGAGGGGAGCCCTATCTGCATTGTCTGGACAATTCCACTGTCAACACTGTGCTGTGATGATTATGTGGGAATGAAGTGTCATGCCAGAACTGTTCACAGATGTCCTCCCTCTGTGGGCTACAGCTCTGCAATGTATTAGCTCACTCTGTCTGTTGGACAGCTCATATATGGCTGGTGTACACCTGACAGGAGTCTTGTTGTGGAGCAGTCATGGGTATATGTGGGATAGCATGATCAATGCAAACCTTACACATGCTCATAGAATGCAATTGTCAAGGATTATGCTGAGTGGCCAGTATAGTCCCCCAGCATGGGTCCTTTGAAGTCGTCCACCCCAGCCTTCACAAGTGTAGAGTCTGCTTGTGCTAAATACAGTTTCTGTGCAGTGACAACCTTGCCTGGGGGTGGGGATGGGATATGGATGTCCAGGGAAAGGTGGGTATGGTCAGATATCAACAATGGTGGTCTACCTCTGGTGTGGAACAGTGAGTACCCATGTTGCAGATGGACAGGTGCAATATGTATTCCCCCATGTGGCTGTGGTGTGTGGTTCTGCCATAGCACATGGACCCACATATTTTAGTGGCTGTAGGGTAAAGTGGTAGAGGCCTGAGTAGTTCTCACACACAATATGCCTGTACCTGATGTTAACAACTGGAATGGTGTATGTGAACACCTGCATATCCCGGCACTGTTCCCAGGGAAGCTAAGTCTGTGTCCTGGATGTGGGAGTGATGTTCTGGACTGGTTGTGTTGTGTGTTACAGGTCCTGTGGTCGTGAAGCATGGTATAGAACATAACCTGCCAGTGCGATGTGCATATCTGACCCTGACGTAGGTGGCTGCAAATGCATATATATGCTATCCCCCACCTGACAGGTAGTACTAGATGTACATACCTCTGTAGAAATAAAGATGTCAGCACCCTATAAATACTGCAGGTGCAGACCAGATGCCCAGTAATTCGGTTAGCGCGCTCTGCTAATGCATCTTCCTCAAGTGTCATAATATAGGTAGGTAGGAGTTCGAACCATGCAATTGCTCAGTGTGTGTGTGTGGGTGAGCGGGGTTGATGTGTGTGCAAGTCTGTGTGAGGAAGATGTCCCTTTTGGCAACTGTGAAAGCACTCTACAGGATGCACATTCCCCTATCTAAGCACGGATGATGTCAGCACCCTATAAGTACAGCAGGAGAAGGGAAACCTTCCACTAATTCGAATAGCGCGCTCTGCTAATGTATCTGTCACGAATGTCATAACATAGTTAGGTAGGAGTTTGAATCCTGCAACTGCCCAGTGTGTGTGGAGGGGGGTTAGTGTGTGTGCAAGTCTGTGTGAGGGAGATGTCCCTTTTGGCAACTGTGAAAGCACTCTACAGGATGCACATTCCCCTATCTAAGCACGGATGATGTCAGCACCCTATAAGTACAGCAGGAGAAGGGAAACCTCCCAGTAATTCGAATAGCGCGCTCTGCTAATGCATCTGTCACGAGTGTCATAACATAGGTAGGTAGGGGTTTGAATCCTGCAACTGCCCAGTGTGTGTGGAGGGGGGCTAGTGGGTGTGCAAGTCTGTGTGAGGGAGATGTCCCTTTTGGCAACTGTGAAAGCACTCTACAGGATGCACATTCCCCTATCTAAGCACGGATGATGTCAGCACCCTATAAGTACAGCAGGAGAAGGGAAACCTTCCAGTAATTTGAATAGCGTGCTCTGCTAATGTGTCTGTCATGAGTGTCATAACATAGTTAGGTAGGGGTTTAAAACCTGCAATTGTCCAGTGTGTGTGGAGGAGGGGTTAGTGTGTGTGTGCAAGTCTGTGTGTGGGAGATGTCCCTTTTGGCAACTGTGAAAGCACTCTACAGGATGCACATTCCCCTATCTAAGCACGGATGATGTCAGCACCCTATAAGTACAGCAGGAGAAGGGGAAACCTCCCAGTAATTTGAATAGTGCGCTCTGCTAATGCGTCTGTCACAAGTGTCATAACATAGCTAGATAGGGGTTTGAATCCTACAACTGCTCAGTGTGTGTAGAGAGGGGGGTTAGTGTGTGTGAGGGAATTGTCCCTTTTGGCAACTTTGAAAGCACTCTACAGGATGCACATCCCCCTATCTAAGCACGGATGATGTCAGCACCCTATACGTACAGCGGAGAAGAGAAACTTCCCAGTAATTCGAATAGCGCACTCTGTTAATGCATCTCTCTCAAGTGTCATAACATAGTTAGGTAGGAGTTTGAAACCTGCAAGTGTGTGTGTTTGGATGTGGGGAGTTTGTGTGTGTGCAATTCTGTATGAAACACATCTGCTTTTTTGCAATCAGGAGATCACACTACATGATGCACATTACCCTTTCCAAACACTGATGATGTCAGCACCTTATACATACAGCTGGAGAAAAAACACCTCCCAATAATCCGAATAGCGCACTCTGCTAAAGTGTCTTTCTCAAGTGTCATAACATAGTTAGGTAGGGGTTTGAAACCTGCAAGTGTGTTTGGATGTGGGGAGTTTGTGTGTGCAATTCTGTATGAAAAACATGTTAGTTTTGGCAATCAGGAGATCACACTACATGATGTACATTACCCTTTCCAAACACTGATGATGTCATCACCCTATAAGTACAGCCAGAGAAGAAAAACCTCCTAGTAATCCAAATAGTGCGCTTTGCTAATGCGTCTTTCTCACGTGTCGTGACATAGTTAGGTAGGGGTATGAATCCTGCAAATGGCAAGTGTGTGTGGGGGTAGTAGGGTGTGTGTAAATGCAAGTGTGAGAGAACATATCCTTTTGGCAAATACTACAATACACCAGATGCTGCATATTCCCCCAGTAAACACAGGGGATGTCACCACACTATCAGCACAGCCAAACAGGGCTAGATGGCCAGTAATGCCAATAGTGCGCTCTGCTACTGGGTCTATTACCATTGTCAGAGTACAGATAGGTATGTTTTGGTAACCCACAACTGCCACGTGTGGTTGTGTCACACATTATGACCTTGTGTGGGTCTTTGTGCATAACAATGCATGCCATTGCCTAAACCAGCAATGGCAATGCACACATGATGTATGTGTGTGACACATACACATAAATACCTGTGACCTGCAGTAGTTACCATGTCTGACATGTGCCTCGAGTGGATAAATGGTATTTGCAATGCATAACAATATGACTGTGTCTTACTGTGCAGGGGCCACACGCGGTATGTGTCTATACAGTGTGGGTGTATATGGTAAAATACCTACAGCAGGGGATACACATCTGGTCTGGGCCATATAGTCTACATGTAGTCGATGTACAGGTGCTGCATGTTCCCACCTGTTGTGGGAGTGGTAACATGTTATTCCACTGCAATTCAGTGACCACATGCTGGGAACCCTTCAACTAGTGTGTTGTAGCTACAGTAATGCTCACGCACAATGTTTGGCTGGATGCAGTCCAGCCATATAAAGACAGTTCTTGAGACTGTCATATTGCCAGTGTTGTTATGGAGGATAGGTGGGTTTCCTGTGTATTGGAGGGTTGTGTGTGCCAGGCTATGAACCAGACGGCAGTCCGACACACTGTTAGCTGCACATGAATAGGCCCTGATGCTTTGTGCTGTGCCAACAACCTGGAGGTGTGTGTATCTGTGGTGCCTTGGGATACCACCCCCTGTCCATGTGTGTTACATGTGTAGGGGACGACAGGCATGGTATGAGGTATAACCTGGCAGTGATGGGTTGCACCTGTGAGCCGTGAATCAGGACTCTGGTACTGCACAGACATTGCAGTTCACCGTGCTGAGGACAGTGTCCAGTGCATGCATCTTGCGGTGTACACTGCTGGTGTTGTGTAGCATCACTGTTAGTGTCCTATTCTGTATGATACCCATGGAGGTGGCTATGTAATCCGTGTCCTGCAGCATAAGGCAGTATGTGTGTATCAAGGGGCTTCGCCAATATACATTGGTCCATGGGTGTCACGTGCAAGCTGCCCCTCGCAAATCATTGTGGCTTCCCTAGCATGTAAGCACACATTGACAGCCAGTGGATACCCTATGAATGACATTGGAGATTGAGCAGAATGTAGACATAGAACACCCTTCCTACATATAGTGGTAGCATACCTGGTGAGGGTATGATGGCAACCAAGATCAGGCTCACACTGGCCCATGCCACATGCTGAGAGATCCCTTCTATGTTCCCTATCATGTAGTCCAGGGAGGTATGTCTCAGGTCATCCATAGTGGCATGGTCAATGACTGAGTCATATGTGTCCATGCCTCTGACTGACCTGTATGCATGTGTTTTGTGGTGGACCATAGTGCCCCACAGGCATATCACTGTGACCTTCACCATGTACAGCCTGTTGAGCGGGACCCCACTGCAGCGGCCAAGAGAGGTACCTGACACATCTGTAGCAGGTGTGTTGTGTAGCCCTACAGGCTGTGAGTGTGTGGCACACGGGATGTGTGTGCCATGTGTGGCATGTGCTCTGTTCTGATGTAACGTATACCTGTGTGCCAGCTGTGGAGGTGTGTGATGCTCAGGCAGGATGCTATTCTGAGTCTCCAAGTATGCCCCAGTGTGTTCAGATTGCTGTCAGTGCAGGTCTATGTCTGACTGGTATTGTAGTCACTGTAGTATGTCATGCCACCTGACAGGGTATGGCATTACTGGGTTCAGAGTGCTCAGTCCATAGATTGGCTATGTGGTGGCATCCCACACATGTGTTGTACATTCCTGGCCAGGGGTGATGGTTGACTGCATACATGTGGCAGCTGTGACATTGCCACATGACTCACATAAACCACAACTGGACCATAGAGGTGATTCACAGGTTACCTTTGCACATGCAACCCTAGTAGTGTGACTGCCATGGTGATTACCAACACATAGGACCAATGGGGAACAACATACTGAAGGTGTGTATGTGTGGGTGTACTGCTACTGTTTCATAGCACTGGCATATATGACTGCACACGTGGGTAAATGCCAGGTAAGACATGTGCAATGTGTCACAGGCAATGTACATGCAAACAGGACAGACAGTGATGGTCTGTCATGTGTAAACTTGACATACATATCGTACGCTATGCAGATGTCACTAGGAGTCCACAGAAGCACTGTAACTCTGCATTGCAGGTGGAAGCAGTGTTCCAGGGAACCCCAAGCGAACATGCATGCAAACAAAGCTACAGTAAGCAGGGCTGGAAGTAGTCCATTGTACAACAAAGAAGGGGTAACACTAACAGTAGGTAACAGTGCAAATATGTAGGCACTATCAACATGTACCCAGGAATGCACAGCGCAGATGCCCATGGTAGAACTGATATTATGTTATAGTTGATTGTGATTTGGATTACATTGGTACTGCACACATATCAACATGCGCAAACATCCACATTGCATAGTCATTGTGGGCAACTTGCCACCATTACTGTACATGTCCATCATTGCGTATCACTACTTGCATTAGCTTCCCCCCTGTGCTACCCATGTATGTGGCTATCTGTTGACATCCTTACCACCGGTATGCAATAATGTGCAGCTGTTACACTTTGGTACGTACTATGGGTGCAGATAACAATTCAGGACAGTCATAAGGTTACTGCAACAGGCATGCTGGGATATACACACAGTCATATCAGCACACTGTACTGTTACCAACATGATACTACTAATACACTTCTATGGAGTCATGCTGTGCATCAGCAACAGGTTTACCTGTTCCTGCACTGATGTTGGAGATTGCAGGAGGTGGCACAGTTTCATCATATGCACAGGGTGTGAATTAGTTATGCCTGAGTCTGCCACTGGTACCACCAATTGACATGTGTGTGTATGTGTGTTGGTGAGGGACAGCAGTACAGGGTGGGGCACTGTTGGTGCAGTGTGTGCGTGTATGTGGTAGCCCTAGGTGTTAACATTTTGCATGTGTGTATGCACGCACACAGTTCCACCTCATGGCTGCCATATACAGGGGTTTGTGGACAGCCACAGACTGCACCTGGCAGGTCATACAGATCAGTGTCTGTGGGTACGGACACGGTACCTGTGCCTGGCAGGGGTGCTATGGACCGTATCCGGTACTAAGCCAGACTGGGTACTGTCATCAGAAGTGGGAGTGTGTTGACTGGACACAGGTCCCTGTTGGGACTGTCCAGAGCCACATGCACATGGTCTCCTGGGGCGTTCCGATGACAGCACAGACCCAGCATTGCTGGGGCTGCTGCTGGCACTATGGGGGCATGCGCAGGCCTGTTGTCATCCGCGCTGACTGCCAGCTGCTGCTGTTGCTGGCATACGGCCACGTCGACGCCGCAACTGCCCACCATTGCCCTGGCTCATGGACATGTGGTTGTGGAACTGCTGTAATATGTCCCCACAATGTCTGTCTATGACATCGGTGAAATTAGGGATAGCATCCGCAATGTCACGCATACTGTCAGTCATGGCTGTGCGACATGCTCTCAGCTCCCTCAGACCCTGTCTGGTGTACCTTTCCATACGCGACTGTGCCTGCATGACAGCCCGAAACATAGCTGAGGTTGACAGACCTCTCTGGGCACGTCTGCCAGAGGCAGTACGCCCATGGATGCTCCCACGAGAACCCATGGGCAACTGTCTGTGTGGTACCATCGCAGGACCCTGCCCATGGCTGCTGTGTGGGGAAGCATATGCCACAAATACCACATTACCCTGGTCAATGCCCACTGTATCCTGTCCATCACCTAGGGACAATGGTGACATAGGATGTACTGGCAGGATGACTGTGCGCAATGATGGGGTTGACAGCTGTGTACTGTCAATTGGCTGACCAATGGCGGACCCTGACACACCTTCCTGTGCCATTACACAGATATCATCATTACTAGTACCTGTGGCACCAGATTCAGGTTCCCTGCTGCAGGACAACAGAGCAGCACCAGAACTTGTGGGAGGAAGACAGGAAACACAGTTTACAGTGTCCACACAATATTACCAGTGATGCACTTATGCGCACATGCACACATGCACACGTGGACACATGCACACATGCACACATGCACACATGGACACAGGCACACATGCACACATGCACACGTGCACACATGCACACTTGCACACATGCACACATGCACACATGCACACGTGGACACGTGCACACATGCACACATGCACACGTGGACACTTGCACACATGCACACATGCACACGTGGACACAGGCACACATGCACACATGCACACATGCACACATGCACACGTGCACACGTGGACACAGGCACACATGCACACATGCACACGTGGACACAGGCACACATGCACACCCCGCAGTATACACAGAGAGCACTACTGAGTTACACTAGTATTACTAGCACTATCAGGACTATTATAGGTATTGTTAAACACACTCACCAGCATGGATGGCCTGCCTTGCTGTAACACTGGAGGGACCTGCAGAAATGAGGAGATTAATGTCAGTGGGCACAACTGTGCCATTGATACTGCATATGATACAGTGCAGTAGTACACCAGTTGCCTTTCACACGTCAGCTGCTGATATTGCCAATATCACACCTGCACAATTACATACTATGTTGACAGCTACATACCATGGACACACCTTACACATGCATAAACTAACAGTGTACAGAACAGTCAAGTGTACATATGGCATATTACCTGCATGCTCCATGTCGTGCTGCTGTGTGGATCCAGCCTCCATCATGATAAAGGTGTATTGCTGTTGCTGTTCCAGGGCTGGAGCCACAACACTTAGGAGTAGCCCCTCCAGTCTGGTGAGGGGGGGGGTGTGGCCACCCCACCTCCTGTGGCAACCTGTTGCCTGTGGATATCCGATGCACGCTGACGGACATTTCTGATTAAATCACTGCAGTGATGTCATACCTGCTCATATGTCCTATTATGCGTGCCAATGTCATTTACCCTACGGACAAGGTCTTGCCACAGTGCAGCCCTCTCCTGCTGATTCTGGCTGGTGCGGGAAAACAGTATGTCATAATCCCGCACCAGGCTCTGGTGTATCTCCTCATCTTCTGCTGCAGAGTAGGCGGGATTACGCTGACGCGCCATCTCCCTGGAAGAGAACACAAACAGGATATCATCAGACTATGTCAGCAATATATGGCACACATACTATACATGATACTCAACTGCAGTGATATACTACTACTCCCATATGTAGCATGTGTGTGTCTCTTGGTGAATACACAAGTACATGGTCAGATATCAGTGCTCAGCCAACACCTGTGCAACAATACCTGCCACATTCCATACAACATAGTAGCATGCCCCTTCGGTCAGCACACTGCGACAGGTCCAATGCACAACCTCACTCTGGGGGTTCATACCAAGGTACTGTATGTGGAACGCCATCCACTAGTGTGATCTGGACACAAGTTACTCAGCCTGGATATACATATCCCACCACCACCACCAGCACAGTAGACTACTTTGATATGTATGTGATTAGACAGTTATTCACTTGTTAGGACTGAGATGGTATCCGTGCAGCCCACTGGGCCAGTGGAAGCCACAACCCACACTGCTGACCCCTTTGCGAATGGTTCCCATGGACATCCCAAAGATTGCATGGAACATGCACACACATTTCTAACCCAGACCCTATGCACAAAGGTTAGGCATCCTGTCCAGTGGACCACAGCCAAAGGCAGATTGTATAACAATAGAAGGAGGCTACTGCAGGACAGAGCAAATTCACATTAAGGGAAGGCATCTGTGGTCAGCACTGGTAATAAGCTACGGTCTCTCATAACAACATCCACGGCCTACTCTGGGAGAGAAATGGCCACGAACACTATAGATAACCACAAGGCCTTCTTCAGTTATGTTACACATATGGACCAAACGCCTCAGATATGCTCTGAGTTAATACACACCTCCTTAACATTCACCGAACACACAGATATTGGCAACATTCTTGCAGACAGGTTCGGTGCACGTATCCCCCCTCCTTCTCCCCCACAAGTAGAAATACTTATCACAGCTGAATGTAGCCTCCCTATCATCTCACATGTCCAGGTGAGGGCCGCCCTCAACAAAGCAGAACACACAGCATCAATGTGACCTGATGGTATCCCTGGATGTGTGCTACGTGAACTCCAAGAGGACATACAACCTCATATAAGACTGATATTTAACCTTGGCCATACTATAGGATATGTACCTGAACACTGGCATACAGCAACAGTGGTCCCACTCCACTAAGGAGGCACCTCTACTGACCCTGGGAACTACCGCACCATAAGCTTAACCGGCCTAGTCTGCTAAGCTATGGAATTATTCAGTATGGGACGCATATACAGCGATATTGGGTACCTGCAGACACTTGTTCCCGGCCAGTTTGCCTTTGTGATGGGCTGATCCTGCCTTTTGAACCTGGTTGACCTTTCAAAACAGTCACTACAGCCATTGATGAGGGCAACGCAATCCATACAGCCTACCTGGACTTGCCTAACGCCTTCAACACAGTACTCCACTCAGGCATCATAGACAAGCTCATTGGCTTACATGTTACTACATATGTCACATGATGAGTTGCACACTGGTTGACATACAGAATCCATAATATCGATATTGTAGGAGCCATGTCAGACTCAATGCCAGTCACATGTGGTATCCCATAGGCCACTGTCCTAGGACCCCTCTTGTTTGGCATTTATTTCTCAGATGTAAAAGCGAACATGTGCGGGTTGTGGATGACAAAGTTCCCAGATGACTGCTAACTAAGCGCCATAGTCGTTATACCAGCTGACACACACATCCTACAGACGGGCCTCACTGCAACAGAAAACTGCTGCCAGGATCATGCCCTAACACTGACTGACATGTAATGTATAGTCATCCCCTTTTGGTGGAACTACATGCACACAACATATCACATGGACATACCTATAGATACAAACCTATGACATATGGAGGGTTCACAGTATGCAGACTATTAACCTGCTACTTTACATTACCTGTGTTTGTCGCAGCTGGTTGTGTTACCACTACTACTGCTTCCTGCTGCTGCTGGCACGGCTTGCTACTGTCACTGCTGACAGCTTAGACTCAGTGTGTGTACCGCGTGTTGTTGTTTGTGTTTTTTTTTTTCTCTCACTCTCTGTCTTTGTCTCTGTCTGTCTCTCTCTCTCTCTCTCTCTCTGTCTGTCTCCAGACAGTGCAATGAACATATTGCATGTGTGGAGTGTGAGTACAGGATGCTTTTGTAGATATCTGCATAAGTCCATGTGATGGCCTCTGCACCAATTGTAAGCCAGCATTTGCTAATTGCATGCAGCCAGTTGTGTACTGATTGCAGTTCTCACTGTGATTTCAGGACAGTGCTATTAAAGGGTATGTGAGATAGGCATTGCTCTTTCAGATTGTAAGGGCGGGGACCATGCTGGTATGCTGTGGACACTGTTCTGTGAGTGTAAAGGTTAGTATCTCTCTCATGATTCAGGCTGTGTTGTAGATTCACATTTCTCCATTCCTCTCTCCTGTTTCCTGTAGTAAGTGTATATGCACAATGACACCTACAACTATATATATATATATATATATATATATATATATATATATATATATATATATATGTAAATATACATACATTTATATATGTACATTAACTGACATTATTACCTACTAGCTACCAACTAGCATGGCTGTTTCTGTTCACACACTACTATTATGGAAATCCACTAGTTTTGACAGTAATTCTAAATGACATGCTTTGTGTACTACACATCCTATATTCCCTTTACATTCATTCCTACTAGTACATGATATATTTATTTTAGCACAATGTTCTTGTATAAGAGTCATGGCTTAGTGGTAGGTCATGCAGACTATTGTTTCCTGGGTTCGGGACTGACAGTGGGATTTTATTTTGCTTTTGGACTGACTACAGGACCTGTCAATCAGAGTGACTAAGGCACTTTTAAGCAGTTGTAACCGGGTTAGCGCTGGTTTGCGTGGAGCTCACGCATGTGCACTGGCGTTCAGCTCCGCGCACACCCGCTTACAACCGCTTAACAGTGCTTACTCTGGCGCACACCCGCACTATTTTCTTTGAAAGAAATGAAAATGGGGAGACAGGAAAGTGGTGAAAAAGGGGTCACAAAGAGGGTAAGACAGTAGGGAAACAAGCTTGAGATTTGCAGGAGGGATGTAGGTAAGGCCCATAGCTGCCCATTTCTTCATCAGCAACAGCTGTGCATATGTATGTAATTTGGTGTGACATTTGAAACCTTCCACCCCTGAAAGAGGTGTCAGGACAACAATAATACTTGTTGTACAGCCAATTGTAATTGATAGTTTCCATGTCCAGCAGACATGTGTGCGGAATGGGCAGCTATGCATGGGGCGTAATTTTTTTGTGGGTACAGAGTGCCCTTTTTTTTTTTTTTCAGGTGAGAGTGGTATGTCAGGTGAAGGAAGTCGGTATAGCTGGGGAGGTAGGTTGGGTAGGTCAACAGACAAGACAAACAAGATGCATACAGGGGCGGTGTATGACATGTGTGGGGGGGTTAGACAATTGAAGGGGACGGATGTTTGGATATCCAGAGCCCATGAGCCCACAGATGGCAACAGTGGAACTGATATCCCCACCCATGGGCAGTTGCCACTGTTCCTTCACTGCCCAGGATGGGGCTGTGCTGGGGGCTGTGTAGGCCGGGCAACAGACATGCCCATAAGTTGTGCCACCTGTGCCTCAAGCTGGCATAGGGGCCCAAGAACAGAGTCCTGGATCTCCCTACGCACCACAGTCCAGACGCTATGGAGGGTGAGTGGTGGTTCTCCTCCGGCCACACTTGCAGAGGGGGGACGAGCCCCATCCCCTGCAGCGCTTCCACCCGCGGTGGCACAGGGCCACCGGAGGAGGGTCCACACTGGGCACTAGTGCCAGGTGCACTCGCCAGCTGAGGTGGGAGAGGAGGGTCCGCTGGAACCCGCCTTCCCTGTCGTCCTATGTTTTGCATTATGTCATGACGGTTTGGGTTAGTAACATATAATACCATTCGCAATTAGTTGTAACAGCATGCATTAGTATTCCCATTAACAAAAACACCCAGATATTCACACCATTGAACAGCGAGCATAACACATGCATAATTTGAACAGCAATACACAGTCCAACAACATGTAGGGTTGATTGATGGCAACAGGCCATCAGGTTTGGATGTATGAACAGGGCAGATGCATCAACGGACATGCAAATATTTATGACCCAACAGGACAAATGTCCAGGGGTGTTAATTGTGATTGCACATACCATTTTCACGTGGAATGGGTTATATGTGGTTATAGGGTGGGGTGAAGAAAATAATATTAACACCTTCGAATACCAATACATATGCTGTACATTCCTAATAGCTGCACATATATACACACTACTGTTCTAACTACAGTTTCCTATATGATAACTACTTCAATTTGGTGATAGGACTGTTACTGCTACATCAATATACATTTTATTGTTCTTCATACACATTCATATCTGGCTTTGTTCAGCTACATCATCCTGCTACATTTGCTTTATATAGCTATAGACAACTGTGGATGTTTGGTATGTCAGACAATCATACTATCTGCATATTGCAGACTGAGAGCAACATATCCAGATTTTGGGATACACATTCCAGCTGCAGCAACACTTTGAACATATTTCGCTGTTTGGTTTTGCTTCTCACATTCATTTCATTCTGTACTGACTGCAGTATACTTTATTCAGGGGTTATTACTACTTTATTGGTGGATTCATAACTCTTTCTCACACTCTCTCACTTGTTTTCATTTTACTATTCAGGATGGTACTTACTTCTAGGCTTTATTGACATGTTTTACCTGTAGTTATTACAATCCTTTCCAGCAGTCTCACTTCTGTCATGTTTCAGTATTTCAACAGGGGTATATTTCACACATGTGATTTGCTCATCTTCTGCAGCTGTACTTTTCAGCCTGCTGCAGGTTGTGTACTATTATATTACAGGTGGGGCATCTTTATTTCAGACTTTATTTCAGACATTTTCATTTTCTGTTTGGATTACAGACTGCAACACACTTTTGTAATCAAGCAATACTTGCAAACACTCTTACACTGTTACTTGCACATTCTATTACTTAGTGACTACACTGCACTCTTTTGCTAACTGTCATACTTTTATATTTCTTTACAGTTACTGGGAGTGGATTACTGACCTGCCTGGTGGCGCAACCGCACCAGCCTATCGCCATAGGCTCTGCGGTTCGCAGAACGGACACCTGCAGCTGTAATATAAATGAAGTAATATTGGAATACACATCTCCATAATATCAGCTAGTTTAATTTCTTATACATAATTAAATGTAACTTACTCAGTAGTGGGGCGTTGGGCATTTGCCGGGCCTCCTGGATCCAAAGGTTCAATTGGTCCTGCTTGCGTCTCTTCAGGTCCGCATGGTGGTGACGAACCTGCTCACCAGTCCTTGGAATCCCTGTGGCACTGGTAAGATCATGAGCCAACCGGTCCCATGCCTCAGCCCTATATGCTCCCCACAGGACCTGGCCCTGCATGAGTTGGGACTCATGATTGTGGACTAGGAGCCAGACCATGTATCTGGACTCCTCAACGCTCCACCTCTGTGCTCGAAAGCAACTACCCTCACCTACTCCTGACATTCTGGCTGCAAGTCAGTTCTACAATCGTTTATGCTGTGTATTCCCACCTATGGGGCTTATATATGCCATTTTTCCCACACATATCTGTGATTGGCCATTTTGGAATTGTATCAACTTCACAAAACCTGCTTTGTCATGCTCCACTTTGTATTCATTCCTATATATTTGCTATTACTGCATTTGTAAGTACTGCTGTCATGGCTTAGTGGTTCAGTACCATGACTATGGTGCATAGTATCCTGGGTTCAAACCTGGCCACTGCTTTTTATTTTTTATGACTGTCTAGACAGGCTGGGGGGTGTGTCTGTGTAAAGGCAGTTTTGATACGGCTTGCTCAACGTTGCCCGTCGGTTAGCTTGTTGGCGCAGTGCGCAGCTCCGCGCAAACAGGTTACACTGGTTTACGCGTCATTTGGCTGTCAGCACGCATATTACACTCAGATCAGCTATGGGCACACAGTTTCAGTGTGTTAAACCACTGCTCACCTACGGGCACTGATTTTGCACCTGTTGAACCACTGCTCACCTACGGGCACTCATTTTGCACCTGTTAAACCACTGCTCACCTTTGGGCACTCATTTTACATCTGTTAAACCACTGCTCACCTACGGGCAGATGCACTCACCTTGTTAAACTGTTGCTCAGCTATAGGCACATCTGGCATTTTTTATTATTTTATCTCACATTTCTTCACAATAAATGGACTATTTCATTACATATTACATGAACTATGATTTTATATGTGTACATGTTTGTCAGGGACTTGTTTTGTGCTTATTTTACTAAAAATAAAAATTGGTGTTGTGGGGGCTCGAACCATGAATGCCTGCTCTTCAGCCGACGTCTCTACCACTACGCTATTACTTCTTGGCTTACTTTGCATATTTAGTTCTTATATCCTTTTCCACTGACTGCTAACTGTGGCTAAGCTACAGGCACACCCGTGCAAACGAGCGCACTCACGGGCAAACATTTTTACGATTTAAAAAAAATATATAACGTGTTCATTTATATATTTCATGTTCATAGTCTGTGGGGGCATGTGTTGTGTTGTGTTTATTCACATTTCCATGGCCTCTGTCGTGGGTGTTTACTTTGGGCAATTTTACTCTTCTGGGGGCGTGTCCGCTTGCAGGGCTCGGCCTACGGACATGCCTCCTACTGTCTTCCATGGACCGTGTTAGCCTTCGGTGTGATTCAGCATGCCCTCATGCATATGCATGACATGCTGACGTCACACCGTTTAACTGCAGCCTCCGTGTAAGCCTTGTATTTCTTACACGGAGGCTTCGTGAATCCTGCCCAGTGTCTGAATGGAGTGCTAGGAACTGCAGATTTTTTTCAATATTAGTGCAGAATCTTGGAATTTCAAAGATGGCTGCACACTGATCAACAGCTTAATTTCAACTCTTCTAGTGTGAAAATAGAAATGGAGAAACTACAGCCAGTGATCTTGTCAGCTTGAGTAAAATTCAGTTACTGGCTATTAAGTACACTGCCTGGACACCAGTAAAGAAACAATTTAGGGAACCTAAAAGAAAATCAACCAGAAAAGGTGAAGATAAGACATTGCCTGGGAAGAATCCTGCAGCTATTCAGCAAAAAGAGTTCAAGTTCCAGCTTTGGTACAAAATCAAATGTGCTTATAACTGATTAAAATAAAACAAAAGGCTGGAAAAAAATGGAAGAAGCCTTAAACAGCTATTCAGATAAACTGATAAAACTGCAAAAATCAAGAGGTCAAAATGAAGAAAAGGCTGGCTGAGTATGAGACTGCTCAAGAAGAGCTGTTTCAAAAAATGGTAGTCTTAGAGGACAGAGCAAGCAGGGAATAATTGAGATTTTCTGCTGTACTATAGAAACTAAAAGGAATGAACTGTATTAATTTATGAAGGCACAAATAAGTAATTGGACTGGTTTTCCACAGCAGAATCTGTTAATTGAAAGGACACATTATGCGTATGCTCCAAACCTGACCATTAGAAAGCAGCCAAGGCCTTTATTAGTAAAGATACAATCATGCCAGCAGAAAGAGTTGATCCTAACAAATTGTGGCAGAAGAGCAAAGTATTAAAAATTGGAGAGTGCAGAGTGTTTGTGGAAATGATTATTCACCATACACCAGGCAGAAAAGCACATTTATCCCAATAATCAGAGAATGTTGAGATGCAGATGTGAGATTCAAGCTTCTGTATCCAGCTGCCTTCAGAATGTTTTTTTCTGGAAGATCAATGTCAATTTTTGATGCAAAATAGACTAAGAGGGAAAAATACAGAAGTTAGTCCAGCAAGGGGTGAGCCATCCAATAGAAGGGGAATCTGGTTCTCATTCTTCTGATGGTAATGCTGATAAACAGACTTTGCCAGTGAAACCTTTTCCAGTCTTCCAAAGCAGTGCCATCTTAATGCATGAGCACACTGGGCAGTTGCCCGTGGGGCTCACAAGCTCAGAGGCCCCATGCTAATCTATGTATGTTGTGACTTGTTGTCAATAAATAAATAAATAAATATTACACTATACTAAATTCTAAATATTTGAAGAATTATGAAAATTATAAGTATTAGAAAGCTTTGTACAGTAGTGCATCGATCATCTGAAATGTCAATTATCCAAAAACAGTCTTCCTAAAACATCAATTATCTGAACACAGTGTTAGCCTTCCTAAAAGCTGCTTCTGTACATGCATTACCTGTTCTTCTACCACATGGAATTTAACATTCCATTCATTGCTGCTTTGCTGCTTCCACAGTTCCACTTAGTGTCATCTGGAGTGTGTGTGTGTGTGTGTGTGTGTGTGTGTGTGTGTGTGTGTGTGTGTGTGTGCGTGTGTGCGTGTGTGTGTGTGTGTGTGTGTGTGTGTGTGTGTGTGTGTGTGTGTGTGTGTGTGTGTGTGTGTGTGTGTGTATGTAAAATGCCTCAGTTTCAATTTTAATCCTGTGAGTGGTTGTGTAGGTAGGGACCCCAATGCACTGTTTTGCCCAGGGGCCAGTAATGCTGTTAGGATGGCCCTGTTTCAAAAAAATGATTGAGAGACAGAAAAAAGCATGGCAGTTGACTAGAAGAATTGGGAGTACCTTGGACTTGAACCAGAGCCTGGGGCTGCTATATGGAGATGAGCAGGAAGAAGACTAGTAACACTGAAATTAGTGAATAAATAGGAGACCTTAACACCTCAATCAAATTTGTGAAATATGACTGCACAAGAAAGAGGGACTGAGAAAGACTGAATTTTGTTGACTTTTTTAAACTTATTGGTGGACTGACAGGTATATCCCAAACTTCATTTCATTAATGTTTATAAGAACACTAAAAGGAAAACAAAACAGTACAGAATTTTATGCGGATCAATGATTGACAGGTAAATTCAATTATTGTACAATTGGAAAAGTTACTGTTTGAGGAAATGTGCAAATTATTTAATATAATTTTTAAAGTAAATATATGGAGTTAAATGTGTGTCTGTGGGGATTAAGAGCCTACTAATTTCTAACTAGCCCATTCATGCCATGAAAAGTGATCTAATTGTTTAAAAAAATGTATTGGTGCTGCATTTCATTGTTTAGCAGAGTACACTGTCTACCATTTTTATCAGGTCTCATGCTAGGTACTGACAGCAGATAGGGCCAGTCAGTGAAGAACAGAAGGTAAAAGAGCTGCCCCTGAGATTGTCTCCTATTTTTGCTCTGTCCCTCATAAATATTTTTGATCTTTCGGGTAAATCACTAAGGATCATAGTCTGTCAATAATGCCAGACATTAGAGTTAGATACTTAGTATTGTTTAGAAAATGCATACTGTTGTAAAATCCGTTGCTGTATTAACTTTTTAAATGAATAAGAATATTTAAAAACTGCCTTGGATTTTGACCCCCTATCACCTATTATTTTAGGATTTGTTCAGAATTATTATACAAAGAAGCTGAGAAGTTTGACAGCTGTAAGTGCCTTACCGACTTTCAAAGCAGGAAAAACTCTTAGCTCCTCTACACTTTTTTTCTGTATTCATCAATGCCTGGAGCAGATGAAGCTTCATGCACTACAAAGAATTATGATCAGATCTCCAGTCATAATCATTATTATGTGCTCTCAACATGGCTACTTAGAGTTACCTCTCAAACAATGTACTTGAGGTGAATTTTTTGGCATCTGTGTCTTGAACATATAATAAGCCGGTTATGATTGGATACCCAGCCGTAATCACCATAATCATAATCATAATCATCTTCATTATCTCTGCTTTAGAGCATGACCTTCAAGTAAACTCAGATGTTCAGCATGATTAACAATAGTTTATTTATGATAAAACCGAGGGACTTGGTAGATGGAATTATAGTTGACTCAGTAGTCAGACTTGGGCAAGTGACACTGATGGTCATAGATCTGAACTGTGCTATCCGTCCAGAAGTCTAACACTGAGATCTCCTTAATTATTTAATGAACACCATGGTAATCACATTTTTGATCCGAGTATCTTTGTAATGTCTATGCAGATGAGCTGAAGATTAGTAAAATTATTGCCAATATGAATTGTGTTTAATTTACTTCAGGATGCTTTACATAAACTTCAAACACAGGCCAGATTAAACTAGATGGAAATAAATGTGACAAATAATAACTGTGACTTTAGAGCTTATGTGATTGGGAACACATATACTATAAATGATGGCTTAATAGAAAATATAATTTCTTTAAAGACTGATATGGACATATGAGTGGACAATAAACTGACTTAACAAATAAAGTCCTGATGTTACAAAACTGGTTCTCTTGGACATCAGGAAGTATTAATAGATACATTAAATCATAAACAAATAATGTTTTGCACCTTTGATTTGTTAATTTTATATGGAAGAGTTAGAGTACAGTATATCTAGTCTAAATCTTGTAGTTTAGCTTTATAATGGAATCAGTATTGTTTAATTGAAAGGTTTGATTCGCCAGTGGTATGTCTTATTTACGAAGACTCAAAGCATTAAATATGTATGCATTGTCCTACATTAGAGTGAGGGGAGAAATCATGGTGTTCAAGGCTAGCAAAGATCCCTTTCTTTTTGAATGCCTAGGTTTACAAGTCTCTAAGTTACATGATTTAAATGACTCTTGAAAATGTATAAAATAAATTAAATTACAAGCACTTGAATATGTGACAGGGTAGTTAAACAAAGGAATAAGCTACCAAATGAGATTAAAGACTGGGATGTCATGGATAATTTTAAGAAAAGGCTGAATCATTATTATAATGGCAACAAGTGTATTATTAACTATGGCAATTAATAGGCAATCTAGTATGGACTTCTGTCTTTGCCCATACATTGATCATGAACTGGATGGCCAATATAGTAGTTGTATTTTGAGGCATGCATTGCTACTTTCTCATGTTATTAAATGTGTTTCCAACATTGCTATTTTTTTTTCATGTTGTGACCACTATGGTAGCTGCTTTTGGGAGATCCATGACTATGTTCTTTTATTATTAAATGTGCTTACGACATTGTTGATTCATCTTTTTCTGTCATGACCTCAAGGGTAGGTATTAGGAGGCATGCTTATTGATGTTCACAAGCCATGCTTTAAATAGCAAATTAAACTTCAAACCGATGAAAAACAAAAACAACCAGATAAATACAAAAACGAGGTCCTTGTCAGCAGAAACGGCTCAACCAAAATGTCCTTAACGCAGTTTATTTATAAAAAGAAAAAACAGAGCGTTTTCACCACAGCATTCTGTGGCTTCATCAGAGGAAATGTAATCTGAACAAATGCACTCCATACATATCAGGAAATTCAGGAAGTGACAACTTCCAATTTCCTGAAGGCAAGCAATTTTTCAATTTTCAAATTTATTTACAAGTGACAAAGCACCTCTGTGCCAATCTTAAATGAACAGTAAAAAGTATAAAACATTATAAGAAGCATTTGTGTAAAAGACATATGTAAAAAAATATATATATTATAAAACACATTTATATACTAGGAACCAGCTACCCTAAGTAAAAAAGTATACATCCACGAATGCAAGTTGCTACCCTAATCTGTTATTCGCACAATTAGTTTGTGTGTGGAAAGGTGTTATCTAAGCCTAAAACCGTCATGCCTCACATTTATTTAGACCTCAAAGGTACAACAGTGCCCATTTTTTATCAACAAAAATGGGCATCATGTCTGTACTCCTACAGTGTAACTCCATGCATGTAACTACAACTATCAGATAGACTATTTTATTACAAAATATATTACAAACTCAATGACCTAGCATAAACAAGAGCATATGTTGCCCCAAATGGCCTATCTGAGGTAACTTCTTAGTTTCAGTACAGGGGCAATGTTACAGTTACTGTTCAAACCAGGATGCCTAAACGCATCCAAACGTAACTGCCATTCCAGTTCTCTGTTCTCCAAGATCAACGAGAAAGGGCCACCCCTAAGTTTCAATGGTAGACACCATGGTAGTACCATTGAAACTTAGGGGTTCTGCTGATCTTGAGAACAGAGAACTGGAATAAGTTAGTTTGGCATCCTGGTTTGAACAGTAACTGTATTGCCCTGTACTGAAACAGAAGTTACCTCAGATGGGCAACATATGCTCTGTTTATGCTAGGTCATTGTTGTAATATATTTTGTAATAAAATAGTCTGTGATGGTTGTAGTTACATGGAGTTACACTGTAGGACGAACATGATGCCCATTTTGTTGATAAAATGGGCATGTACCTTTGAGGTCTAAATAAATGTGAGGCATGACGGTTTTAGATAACACCTTCCACACACAAACTAATGCTTAACAGATTAGGTAGCAACTGCATTCGATGTATACTTTTACTTAGGTAACTGGTTCCTAGTATATAAATGTGTTTTATATATATATATTTTTTACATATGTCTTTACACAAATGTTATAATGTTTTATACTTTTACTGTTCATTTAAGATTGGCACAGAGGTGCTGTCACTTGTAAATAAATTGAAAATTGAAAATTGTTGCCTTCAGGAATGAAGTTGTCACTGCCTGGAGTTCCTGATATGTATGGGGTGCATTTGTTCTGCTTACATTTCCTCTGGCCACAGAATGCTGTGTGAAAACGCTCTTTTTATAAATAAACTGCGTTAAGGACATTTTGGTTGCGCCATTTCTGCTGACAAGGACCTCGTTTTTGTATTTAGCAAATTAAACTTGCCAGATATGTCTTTTGACATAGAGAAATATATAAACGCACATGCTAAGAAAGTATTTAACGATCTGAACAAAATAAAAGTCTATTTCTGTAACAAAGGAGATTTCTAATACTCTATTCTTTTGCTGAGAAATTCTGAAAATACACTCTGTCCTTTTGTCTGACACTGGAACAGATAAAATCATTCCTTTAGTGTAACCAGTTTCAAAAGACACAACCAAGATTGCAGTGAAAACAAAAAGAGAAGCAAGTCTCCAGTGTCTCTAATGGAGTCTAGCTGCTTGCTCCTGTCCAGCAGTTACAATAACCTTTAACAGTTCCTGGCTCCTTCTCTCTTATTTCTTTTTCTCCTCCTCTTCCTCAGTGATTTCCCCATTGCGACAGTACCTTGTAATTTTTAAATCATATAGTACAGTAAAGTAGTTAAGTTTCTTCCTTTATACTCATAAACACAAACTTGCACACAATACACACACACATACAAACAAACACACACACACACACACACACACACACACACACACACACACAAATGTGTGTATATGTGTCTGGTAATAGTTCCTTATTTCAAACATTCACTATTTTCACAAGTGGTAGAGGTATCACTACTCATCATAAGACCAGTTTACCAAAATATGCTGTAATTAATTCATACTTCATTGACTGTAGCATTTTTGGTGCTTTTCCTTTGGTCAGAGTTGTGTGATTATGGAGGTGGTAGTTAATATGTAAAAGTAAGGAAGTGGGGGGGGGGGTTGAAGTCCCCCATGTAAAGCATTATGAGCATGATGAGTGTGTGTGTGTGTGTGTGTGTGTGTGTGTGTGTGTGTGTGTGTGTGTGTGTGTGTGTGTAATTTTCAGAGGAAGTTGTTTGCGTGTTTTTTGTTTGTGGCATATGTGTTGTGTGTTTTGTATTAGAATGTGGACGTTTAGGTTAGTTTATGTGGTAGCTAGTTGAATGTGAATGTTTCGGTTAGTTTATGTGGTAAGTAGTGATTACAAAGGGAAACTCATATATTTCCCTTTGTAATCAGTAGTGATTGAGAGTTTTGGTGTTTCAGTGGGTTATGTGGTTGATCAGCTGTATTTGAGATGATGGAGATTGTTAAGTTAGTAAGTTGGTGTTTTCAGTTAATCAGTTATATATTGCTTAATGCTGCCATCTAACCCTGCAGTTTATTTTTCGTTATTCCCCCCATAACTGGATCACTTCAGTCACCCACTTATTAAACCTATAACAAGGAAACAGTCAGATTCCACCAACAAGTAAGTTTTTTTTATTTTTGTTCAAGTTCTTTTTTCTTTTTAAAGAAGCTTTAGGGTACACATCTGTGTGATTGATTGATTGATTATTTGTTTACTGGAATAGTGCACTGATCTCAAAGGACCATTTTCAAGCACAGCCCAGGTGAACAGGATTTACTGAACTCTAGTAGTTTTGACAGTTACATAAATTATTCAATTAGCCCTAAAATAAGCATATCTACCTTCCCTTCAATTGCCCCCAAATGGCAGTGTATCCTCATTATGAATGCCACAAGTACATATGCCTCTGGTTGTTAAAATGCACTCAAGCTGAGATTTACTGAACATGAAGAAATTCATAGAATCATAAGCGGTTAGTAGGCTAATGGCCCAGGGGCGTTTACAAGCCTAGCCAAGAGTTTATCCCAAAAAAGAAATCTCAGTCAGCACCTATCACTCCTGTCAATGAGGGACACAGGTGGAACTCCTGGGACAAATTTGTTATTTCCCATCCACTCATCAAGCTTGTGCTTAACGAGGTTCAGCAAGGTGCTCAAGTACCAAGGTGCTCTGTTTAACGTGTATGGCAAGTCTATTCCAGAGATGGGGCAGCCTCTGGGAGACAAACCTGTCTCTCCAGCAGGTTTTGTTGATGTTGCATATTAGATTCAGGTCTTTGAAGCAGGTAGTGTGTGAGGAGTTAGACTTATGGATATGGAGCATCTCATCTCTAGTAGGGCAGGGTCCGAGACTGCCTTGTAGGTGAGACACAGATCATCCCTGAGTAATCTGTACGATACCAAGTAGAGTGATTGAGCCTGTCTGCATAGGACAGGTGTTGGAAGCTATGGATTCTCTTTGTGAGGTATTTCAGTGGCCTTTACAGTTGGGGGAGTATAGAGAGGTAATAACCTCTTTTATTCTGAATGCAATCCCTTTACTTATGAAATGAACCAAGTAAAAGGCTTTTCTGACCACTGCCACTACATGATGGTCGAATGTAAGGTTGTTATCAACCTTAGTGGCCAGGTCTCTCACCACAGGTTGCGTGCTTAGGGGGTTGCCATTAATGTGGTAATCAGTAGGGGTTGTGTTTTTGCTGAATGGGATGATGGTACATTTTTTGCATTTAGCTTGAAGCCATGTCTTTGGCACCAGTCATTAGTTGCTGTGAGACCCTCTTGTAGTATGTTAACATCATTTGGGGAGTCAATGACAGCACCCTACTTACAGTCTTCTGCAAACTTGGTCATCCACAGGCCTTTTGTCTTTGCCTGGACCTCTGAGAAATAGATGCCAAAGAGTAGGGGTCCCAGGACAGATCTCTGGGGAATTCCACTAGAGACAGGTCTGCTATCTGAGGTGGAGGTAACTATTTTGACTTTGAGGGTCCTGTCGGTAAGCCAGTTGGCCACCCAACTGATGAGATAGGGATTTACGCCAAGTTGTGTTAGCTTTTCGATGATGCTGGAGTAGGAGATTGTGCCAAAGACCTTACCCAAGTCAAGATAAGCTGTATGTACTGACTTTCCCTCATCTAGGGCCTTGGTGACAGTCTCAAAGAAGCCAACCAAGTTCAACAGGCAAGATCTGCCCTTGACAAATCTGAACTGGGTGGGGTCAAGTGCTTGGAGATTGCCTAGGTCCTTGTTTATGAGATCCATAATAATATGCTCCATGGCTTTACATATCAGACTTGTCAAGCTAATGGGGCAATAGTTTCCAGGGTCAGTAGTGATACCACCTTTGTGCAAGGGGATGACAACGGCAGTTCTCCACTCTGCTGGAATGAAGCCTGTACTTAGGCTGTGGTTGAATAGGATGCTTAATGGTGAAGCCAGTTCTTGCTGGACATGGTGCAGAATACATCCTGGGATACTATCAAGTCCCATGGAAGGTGTGTTCCTTGCTTTGGATAGGGTTTGTAATACTTGATCTACAGAGATGTGAGGTGAGAGACATAAATCGGGGATGTCGAAAGAGCCTTTGGGGGAACGGGGGGGGTGAAGTCTGTGCTGAACCTATCTGCTAGCAGGTAGGCTAAGTCAACAGGATCAGTGTAAGTGATCTTGTTAAGTACTAATTTGGAACACACCTGGGCTTTGCCACGGAGGTTCCTGATGTAACCGAAGAAGACTTTATGGTTTCCCTTTGTTATGGAGGCTAGTTTCAATTCACAATTGGCCTTGGAGGTTGTCACTAGTGATCTAATTTGCTTTTTGAGGCTAAGGAGGAAGTTTTTCCTATTTGGAATTTGTTCCTTTTTACCCTTGGACAACAGTTTCTTCCTTTTGTTGTAAAGCCTCTTGATAGAGGATGTCCACCAAACAAGTTTGTGTTTCCTTGAGGAGCAGGGTTTAGTTCTATTGGGTATGGCTGAGTCCATGCAGTTGTACAGGTGCTTGTATACTGCATTGATATACTGTTCAGCATAGTTGTCTGCAATCTCTGAGGGAGGGTGGTGGTGTGAAGTTACAGATACCCCCCTTAGGAGGCTGTAGTCAGCTTTTGAGAAATTTTTTGGCTTGATTATGGCTGGGGGGGAGGTGGGATAGAAACTTCAAATGAGACAGTCCGATGATCTGATCTCTCAGGGAAGAACATACTATGGGAGTGGTGCAGCAATCATACCAGAATTGATTATATAAATAAAAGACTGCAAGGCCAAACCTCCTGCATATGGGTTTTAGCCCTCTTATGGAATCAGAGTTTTAATTCTGCCTCAGTATTTTTTTTAACTGTAAGAAAAATACAAGCTCTTAGCATTTGCAATTTTATCATAACTCCCCCCTTTGGGTAGCAAACATGCTGTGACTGTCATCACTAAGAGTATTATTTTATGTAAAATTTTCTCAAGCTCATCCAAGTGCAGCAGCCTCAGAATTTATTATAAGTAACACGGTGCAGTGGCAAAGCACTAAACGGTTTGGGGGAAGGGGGGTAGAAAGTTTTACTGTTCATATAAAACTACTGTACTTCTAAAATAACAGCTTTAAATTCTGACAGTGTGAGTCCTGGAAAAGTGAGGCTGAATGTGCAAAAATGAGGATGTGCATATACTCAGTCCAAAATCAATATGTTTCATTGTATTCATATTTCTCTGAGTTATGGCAGTCTTGGCATTAGAATATATAAGTAGTGAAAGTATAGGGAGATGCAGCCCTCCACACTTGGTGGGTGTAAAACGGGGCTTCCCCCAGCTAAAAATAAATAACTTTAAAAAACAGCCATTGTCAGCATTTGTTGATCTCTTTTAGTTTCACTGTTTGTTTTCCCGTACTTCCAGACTCACAATTACAGATGTTGGTATTACAAAAGGAAACCTAAGTCTAGCAGTATTCAGTCTCCTAGCATTCACAGCAACTCACAGAATACCTCGCAAAGGTAACATGTACTTGCAGCAAACACAGTGAGTGTGAGTGTCACTGAATGTAAAATTGCACTACAACAAACATTCACTGAATGTAGGTAAATTGTGTGAGTTCTCTGTATTGCATTAATAATGAAACATCTCTACCTAGACATCTTTGAAAGGAACACCAGAAAGTTGCCTTTTCTCTAACAGTGAAAGCATATTTAAAAGGGTGTGAGCTTACAATACATATTTAAAAAGGTGTGAGCTTCTAAAGTATCCTTGACTGGATCTTAGTCTCTCACCCTCATTTTTTCTCTGACTGCAGCATACTTCCTGACCCCCTTAGTGACCACCTCCCCACATTTACTCGGCGCCTTACTTCCCCTCTGCAATCATCTCATAACTATAGCTCCACTCGCTACCTAAAAAACTTCAATCCCACTACCTTTTCCAACTCTCTAAAATCAATAAATTGGAGCCCTCTAAGAACTCTACCCCTAGAAAATGCTGTTACCTACTTCATCTCAACTTTCCTACACCTCTTAGACAGCTATGCCCCCCTAAAATCCAAAAGAATAAATAACAAAACAGTCCCCTGGCTAACAAAAAATACACTAGCAGCTATGCGCCTTAGAGATAAAGCCTGGTTATACCACCAGAAAAATAAGACTCCCTCCTCTCTCTATGAGTACAAATCACTTCACAATAAAGTCAAAAGGCTTGTTAGTACAGACCGAAAAACATACTTCACCTCACTACAAAATATCCATAAAACAAATCTACAAAAATTCTGGAATAGTATCTCCACTCTCCTTAACCCTGACAAAAAAGAAAACCCTTGTCCAGATCATGATGCTCCAGATACAGATCTGGCCACCTAATATAACTCTTTTTTCATTGACTCAGTTTCCAAACTAGCCTCCTCCTTCTCCACCAACACCACACCTACTACCTGTACAGCCCCTCCCCTGGTCTCACTCTCTCCATCACTCTCTAATTCCTCTACCTCCCAACCCCCTCCTTTCTCCATAAAACCCATACCCATTTCAACCATAAAAAAAATTCTCCAAAAGCTAAAACCATGCTCCAATGCCCCTGATAACATACCCTCACACTTTCTATATATAGCCCGCTGATGCCATTGCCTTACCCATCAGTATACTAATTAACTGATCTATCCAAGAAAGTCATGTACCCCAACTATGGAAAACGGCATTCATCATACCCCTGCATAAATGTTACAAACTTCCTATTGCCATCCTATTTCCCATCTCTAAACTCCTTGAAAAATGTATCCACCTACAATTCCTTCCCTACCTTACCAACAATCACTTACTTTCTCCAACACAGCATGGATTTAGACCTGGCCACAGTACTACCACTGCCCTTCTTTCCTTCTTAGAAGTTGTTAACAAAACCCGAGACTCTGGCTGCAGAGTATCCACACTCCTATTCGACCTCTCCAAGGCCTTTGATACTATATCCCACAACCTTCTCCTAGCTAAACTCTCTCATCTAAATCTATCCCTGTCCACCATCAATTGGTTCAACAGTTACCTCTCACATAGCAAGCAGTCAAATGATAAAAAGCCACCTCCTCCTTCCTTGACACCCCACTGGTGTTCCTCAGGGTTCCATACTGGATCCCCTCCTCTTCAATATATTTATAAACGATTTCCATCACTCAGTCCCTAATGCTAAACTTATCCAGTATGCAGACGACTCAACTATAATATGCTCTGCCATCTCCATCCCCACACTCATAAAGCATACCCAAGAAGCTTTTTCTACCACTGAGCAATGGATGTTAGACAATCACTTAGCACTCAATGCCTCAAAAACCAAACTAATGTTATTTACCCCTACAAAATCAACCAGTATCGACAAAAAATCATTCTCCATCAAAAGCCATAACAATACATTACTCAAATTAGTATCTGAGGCAAAATTACTAGGTGTCCAAATTGATAACCAGCTTAAATTCAACTCTCACCTACAAATAAATATAAAAAAAACCCCACCAAAAACTTGGCATGCTTTACCGCCACAATCGCTAACTTACTCCTTCTACTAAGCTCACCCTCTCCTCCACATATCTCATCCCTTCTCTTCTTTATGGCACTGCACTTCTAACAAACCTACAATCCTCTCTTAAGACAAGACTTTCCTCTTGCTACTGCGAAATAGCAAAGTTTGCCACAAACCAAAAATCTACTACACATCACTGCGTAGCCCTACATAAATTAAATTGGTTAGAACTGCCCAATTATCTCTCCTATATTCAACTCACTCACTTCCACATGCTCATTTTTAACCCCTCCCTCTGTCCCTCCCTATCCTCAACCTTCAAAATGCACCTCCCTTACAGACTTTTACGATCTAGTAATCAAAACCTAATTGTACTGCATAAACCTACTTATTCCCCAGGCAAAAATCTCTTATCCTTCGCCCTCGCACGTCAATGGAACTCCCTACCTCCATCCATCCATACCACCACAAACCTCTCTTCATTTAAAAAAAATCTCTCCACTCACACCTTATATCTCAGTGGGAATGCTCCTGTTCCCACCCCTCTTAATTCTCTCCTCTTCTCCATCTCTTTCTCCTCCAAGTCCATACATTTTTCTTTTACCAGGAATTAACCAATGTGTAAACAATTATTTTACACCTTTTTCAACACTTTTATCTCAAACATTGTCTCTGTCCAATGAAATTCTCTACATAACCTAAACTTTGATGGTAATCTTTTAATTTAGTAATTTTATGGTTAAATAAAATATTTTTCTACTACTTTGCTTTCCTAGTATTTTTGTACCTACTATAAAAAAGCTGCAACTTATAATTTTTGTTTCTTTATTATTGTACTGCTGTGTTTTTTTGTTTCTGGAGCTTTTCTCCCCAGGACTCCATTGAAAACAGGCTCTTTTTGTCCCATTGAACCATCCTAGTAAACCAACTGCAAATAAATAAATAAATAAATACAATTTAAAAGGGTGTGAGCTTAAAATGCATATTTAAAAGGGTGTGAGCTTAAAATGCATATTTAAAAGGGCGTGAGCTTACAATGCATATTGTTCTTTGCTATTGATTGCAAACCTTAGTGCACTTCAGTCAGAATTACGTGCATTTAAAATATTGTGACTTAACCTGACTAGTTCATCTGAACTATGAACTGGGAAAGCAATTACTTTCCTTATTTACTTGCTTCAATAAATTGTGTTCACAATTCAGTGTTTATACAAATCATACAAATAATAAGGTCAGTTTGTGTGTGTACATGTGTGTATGTCTTTATGGCATTAATTACTATCTAATTAGTTTCCTTCAAAAGTAAATTTCACATAATTATTTTTGTGAGTTACAATACCAAATGCCTTCATCATCCTAACCAGTGTGTGTGCACACATTTGTATGTTTTCTGTTTTCCCATGTTTTTACAAGCCTCTCATAGTGTTTCTGTACTAGCTGTGTGGCCCTGTCCCTGAGGTTCAGCTAAGGAAGTTCACCTTAGGCTATAGGGTCTCCTGCCAGGATTTGTAATCATTTAGGAGTAATGATTAGCTTTCATTTTTTTATTCTGGTGGGAAATGGCAGCACCATTTGATTAAAAAAATGACTCTAAGTTGTCTGTCATATCTAGGTTAAAAGTCTAAAGTAATTAGCTATGTACCAGAAATATACTGAATTGTTCTGAATGTAATCCCTTTTCACAGGCAGTGAGAATAGTCTAGCAAGAAAATAAATGAAATTTGCAATGGAAACATGACTGCAAAAATTACAGTTTTTACATCTTCCGGTGTGTATTGCATATCTGACAATGAGGCTACTGTTTTATGAAACTGGTACTACTAAAATATTTCCAAATATGATAAGAAACACAGGGGATAATTTTAAGTCAAAGCAATTAATCTATGGCAGTTATTTAGTCACATATTTCAAGCATTTTTTCTTTCTATATATGATCCATGTGTTAGGTAAAACCACGCTTCTCTTTTGCCATTCTTTTTATAACAGACAGGCCAGAGAAAAGAGTGGAGTATATGCCTGTTTGGGGTGTTAAGGTCTAAATAGGTCTACAATGTTTGAATATGGGCTCTTCTATTGTCACTTGAAAATATCTGTGATATTTTCTGCACTAAGTTTTATTAATTCTATATAAGATTATTATTAAACATGCAACTTGTTTTTCATAGCCTTAAACACCACTTTGTGATGCAGATTAGAGCCTTCTGTGCTCCTAGATGACACATCTCAAGTCAAGCTGCTTTTCATTTTCAGGGAGATATATTGTTTGTCAACGTCCAGTTAATTAACACTCAGAGTTTCAGAACTAACTGAATGCTCTCTGTTTTGCAACCAACATAGGACTATTTAATTCTGTGTAAATATTGTACTTAATACTACAAAATCGTGTGCAATAAGCTGCCAAAAAACTACTCCAGCACATTACAATCAATACTCTAGTGATAATGCATTCTTTACACCTTACATCTGGTATTCTTTCCCACTTAATATTCTTCTGGAAGACAGGTTGTCTTCATACCCTCTTGTTTTCATAAGCTCTACAAAAATCCAAGCTGAATATTGTTTAACAACAGTTAAGTAATTCACTTATATGGCATGTTGTTGTTGTATCTTTCGGCTTTTCCCAGTTAGGGGTTGCCACAGCGGAACTCCGGTCCGCTAATGATTGGCAGTAGATTTTTTACGTACCAAGTTGCCAGCCCTGATGCACAACCTTCAACGAAGGTACGCCCATTCACGCATGTCTCCACATAGAAGACGCTTTAGCTAAGTATAGAACAGGACAACGTCTTACTGTGAGGCGACAACGCTACCGCAGCACTACCACCGCAGTACTTATATGGCATGTGCACCAACTAAATATCGTTACCAAGCACTGAACAACTGAATGTTAACAAGAATTTATGAGTCTTCAAATTATTGATTAAAAAGCAAATTCCTTATTGTAATAACCTTGTATTGCCTTCATACGTGTGTGTGTGTGTGTGTGTGTGTGTGTGTGTGTGTGTGTGTGTGTGTGTGTGTGTGTGTGTGTGTGTGTGGTGCGTGTGTGGTGTGTGTGTGTGTGTGTGTGTGTGTGTGTGTGTGTGTGTGTGTGTGTGTGTGTGTGTTCATATAATACGTGTGTGTATTTTTCCCTGTACTCACATTTTGCCTTCCTAAAAGTTTTGATGCCTTATTGACTCGGCTCATGACTGAAAATGATTTTTGAATCAGTTTACCTACATAGTTAACAAAATAAATAAATATATATGTCAGCGACTCAAAGGAGACATATTCACTTTTAGTGCTGGAAGACCAAAAGGCTGTGGCTTTGATTCACACCCAGGTGATTGGATTATTTTCCCACTGCTGACACTGCAGTTCAGCATTAGGGAGCACATCAATGAGTGTGCTGTATTTTGGATGCAACACTAAATTGAGTATCCAACTGTCTGAGTCGGTAGTAACTTAAGTGGATGTAGAAAATCTGACATCTATCAAAAAGAGAAGGAAAACTTCCCATGTGCATAAAACCTGAGTTCTTACCTGAAAAGAGGCTATTATCCTAGCGGGACCAGTCAACAAAGGCTAAATAAATTACTGGAGGGTTGTCAATGTTAGAGTCAGAGAATATTGAGAAGGTGACTGTTATGTTTTTTCGCACTTTCACCCTTTTCTCTGAGTTAGTGCAACATTATAGTTAGTATATGTACGTAGCCATATATGGTTGTAGTTGACAAGAGTGAGGGCTCACATAAGCGAATGCTTTTACTACTGTAAACAAAAAGTGAACAGATATGAATGAGCATTCCGCTAAATGCAGTTTCTGCTGGAAGCCTTTTGGATTGGATAAAATTGCAGCAGGTTATGGGAATTCACCTTTACCCTGCTGTTGTGCAGTCTCAAAGCTATAATATGTAATTAGCAGGTGTGTCCGGGTTCAGGGGACTTGCACCCTGCAAAATGATAGGTTTCATTTTTGATACTCAAAAACAAACTGAAAAAAAAAAAAAACATGTTAGCCAGATCTTAAGAAGTTTACACTTCGTTAATGAAAGTGCTCGTGCAAAATTAAAAACTGAGATGTGCTGCACTCCCTGACTAGTGCATTTTACAGTTCATTTTGTTTGTGTTCACTCTTATGAAAATTTGCGGTTTTCTGATACACACACAAGCACACACACACACACGCACGCACGCACGCACACACACACACACATATATTTTTATTTTATTTTTATTTTATTTTACATTTGTTTACCAGGAGAATCCGACTGGGCATAAAACCCTTTATCAACAGAGGCCCGGGGAGAAAAGGCCCATTGTTAGTAAACTATTTTGTTAGTAGAAGGAAAATGTATAATACAATAAAGAAATAAATAGTAACAGACATTCATAATGGCAAAAAGACTAGAACAGAATAAATTGGTCAAGTGGGAGACAAGACCAATAATCTTGTATAACAATGCTTCTAGAAGACATTTCTTACAGTAGTAGCAGGCAGTGACATTGTATACAATAAGAGTGCAATTACAATACTTAGTCTTATATACAGGTGGCATAGCAAACTAAAGTTTTAAAATCTGATAGATATTAACAGTGAGAAGGAAAAAAAAACATAAGGTAGTAATATGATTTAAATTCAATGCTCATTACATATGCAATTAAAATTTTAAAATTAGCTAGTTCCATGGTTTGGGCTACCCATGCCCAGTACATGTACAAGTCCAGGAACTGGTGAGGTGAGCTATAATGTGATGCTTGAAATTTTTAAGTTAGTTATAGTTCTAGTTTCAAGTGGTAAGGCATTCCAAAATTTAGCAATGTAGTAGGAGTATAGAGACTCACCTGAGCTCTTTTTACTCCTGGATACTTCAATTAGAGCTTTATTAGTGGATCTTAGTGGACAGGTACTTATATGGGGATTGAGGAGGCCTTGTAGAGCTGTTGTTTTATCGAGTTTATAGTATATTTGGTGGGCAGTAGAGAGTTGTGTGAGAATGAGTTTGTGGGGTAGTTCTAACCAGGATAGTTGTCTTAGGGCCTTACAGTGATGGGTTCTAGGAGGACAGCTAGTAGAAAATTTAGCTATCTTATTATAGCATGCATCTAGCTTGCTTAGGTCTGATTTGGAGAGGTTGGTAAGGATCGGTGAAGCGTATAGTAAAGTTGACAGAAGATGAGTTCTGGCTGTGGTTATTCTGGAGTTTGTGGTTATGTAGTTTTTGCATCTGTATAAGGTACCTATTTTCTTGTGTACTTTTTTTACAGTCTGGGCAATGTGCAAGTCAAACTTCAGCTTTTGATCAATAACAACACCGAGAAGTTGGGTGGATGGTACTGGTTCAAATATATATATAATGTGCTCTTCACTCTGGTGAACAGTCAGTGTGTTGACAGTGATTTCCTTAGTAAATCTCAAATGACTGTTTGCCAAGTACTGGATATAGAGGAACATCAAGCACTTGTGATTAAGTTTAAGTGTGGGTTTGGGTTTTTAATGCTCAAACTTTCAGATACACCAAAAGCTTTAACATCAGGGGTAGGGGAGTGTCTGCAAGTGTTTTTTCCTAAGCTAAGGTATAAGAACGGGTTAGAGGCAGGGGAAGGGTTAGCACACATTAGTAAGATGGTGCAGACTTGACATTAATCCTGATAAATCTTTACTATTCTCCTGATGACAAGCATCCTTCATTAAAGCAAATCGAAAGTCATCCCATTAAAGCAAGAAATTCAAAATATGTTAGCACACAATTTCCACAAATAATATAAGCTTTAGTTGAAATTATTTCTGCCTGAAAAGACGATTTCACCAAGCATTTTAATTGTTTCTTATCACAAGATTTGTGTGTATGTCTGTATATGTATGGTTTTACTTCAAATGCCAGTATGAAGAAATCAGAAGTTTAAGAGAGGAAGACTTACTGGTGTGGCCTTTTTTAAAGAGAGTAAGTCATGACTGCATTCATTAGTTGTTTCTTTTTTTTACTTTAATTTTATTTTTCATGTGAGTATTTGTAGAACATTTTATTTAATATAATAGTATCAGAAAATATGAAAATGCTTTGAAATTAAATTGTAAGTTAAAATAACATTTTGTGTACTGGGAAGCTATGTGGTTATTGGCATTACAAGTCATGAGAATAAAATTATCAACATGAACAATTCTAAATGAAATTTAAAGGTCATGCTGCTAAAAGCTAGGAGTCTTAACATGAAACTGCACTCATTGCAAGCATTCCTTGCCATGGAGGATGCTGACATTTGTGCAATCATTGAAACCTGGTTCAAAGCTGCAGAGACCACCCCAGCCTTACCAGGTTACTCATCCTACCATACTTTCAGACCCTAAAAGGAGAGCTACAAAGCCAAAGGAGGTGGAGTTTCAATATTTATCAAAGACATACGCTCCTTCAGGCTGGTCAAATGGTATGATGCACAGGAGATACTCCAAGTGCAGTTAACTGTTGACAAAACACCTAATCAAATCATAGCTAGCTACAGACCCCCAACCATGACTCAGGACACCCACTCCACCTATCAGGACTTACTTGAATCCATCAAGATTCAACCCTCTACTCTGATCCTGGGTGAGTTTAACTACCCAACCATAGAGTGGAAGACCTATTCTAGCCCAACTGTGAGCACCCAGAGATTATTCGACTTAATCAGTTCCAATGCACTGGATCAGCTGGTCGACACCTCTATGAGAGGTGAAAATATCTTGGACCTAGTCCTAACCAACATAAGTAGCCACTGTAGCACCCCCTACAGTGTCATCCTCCTTGGTAAGATCCAACTATAAAGCGATCACTTTTGAAGTCGCCATCTCCCCTGACCACCACCCCCCCACCGCCGTCAGGGTATAAGCAGCTTCACAGCCACCATCCCTTCAGATGGAACTAGCACTAATGTCCAAGCCTACACCAAAAACTATATGAGCACCTACATAGCTGTATGGACTCAGTAATACCTGACAGGACCAAATCATCTTCCTCATGGAAGAGTAAACCTGTCTGGTGGACAGCAGCAACAAACAAACTCTATAATAAAAGGAAAAATTTGCTGACCAGGACCAAGAAGGAGCAGGTGCCAAGTTGGAAGCAAGCTCTCCTTTGTCTGAACAAGCAAATAAGGTCACTGATGAAATCCTCTAAGGCCAACACTGAGTCCAAATTGGCCACATCTGCTATGGACAATCACAAGGCCTTCTTCACATACATCCGCAGTCTCAAAGGTAACATGCAAATCTTCTCTGAACTGGTGGTCAATAACACTGCATACACAAATGCCATTGATATAACCAACCTGCTGGCAGACAAGTTCAGTGCAAACTTCACCCCCCCTGCCCCCCATCAGTAAACCAGGACATCCCCAGCACCTGCCCCCTCCCCTCATCACCAGGGGGCAGGTCTTTAATGCCCTCTCAAAGGCAGAAAATACAGTCTCCATGGGACCTGATAACATCTCTGGCTGTATCCTACATGAACTGAGGCATGAGCTCTCAGCTTCATCTCAGCTGAATGGAGGACAGCCACTGTCATCATTCTACACAAAGATGGAGCATTCACTGACCCAGGCAATTATAGGACCATGAGCCTAACTAGCCTGATCTGCAAGGCCATGGAACACATTATCATGGACCTTATAAACAAGGACATTGGCAACCTCCAAACGCCTGACCCCACACAGTTAACACATTATCATGGACCTTATAAACAAGGACATTGGCAACCTCCAAAAGCTTGACCCCGCACAGTTTGGTTTTGTCAAAGGGAGATTATGCCTGTTAAACTTGGTTGACTTCTTCAAAACAGTCACCAAAACCATGCATGAGGGAAAGACGGTCTACACCACCCACCTTGACCTAGCCAAAGCCTTTGACAATATTCCCCACTCAGGTATAATAGATAAACTCTCTCAGCTAGGTATCAACCCATATGTTACCAGATTGGTAGCTAACTTGCTCGCTGATAGAACCCACTCAGTCAAAATAGGGGAAACCACCTCTAGTAGTAGACCTGTAACGAGAGGTGTATCCCAAGGATCGGTCTTGGGGCCTCTACTGTTTAGGATATACTTTTCTGAGGTGCAAGCCAAAACCAGTGGTCTGTGGCTGACCAAGTTTGCAGATGACTGCACTAAATTCCCCTACTGATGGGAACATCCTCCAAGAGGGCCTTACCCAAACTAATGACTGGTGCCAGAAGCATGGCCTCAAACTGAATGCCAAGAAATGCATCATTATCCCCTTTGGAGAAAATGGTATCCCCGCTAATTATCACATTAATAACAACGTACTAAGCATGCAATCAGTCATGAGGGACTTGCACACACCAGGTTGATAGCAACCTCACTTTTGACCACCACATTGCCTCCGTGATACAGAAGGCTTTCTACATGGCCCACCTCATAAATAAGGGTAGTTCATCCAGGAGCAAAGAGGTCATAACATCCCTGTACTCCTCCCTTATCAAACCCATTATCGAGTACAATGTCCCCTTTGGCATGTACCTTGCCATGCACATGCAGCAGCTGGAGAGACCACAGAGATTCCTGACCAGGAAAATCCAGAGTCTCAAACACCTATCCTATACAGACAGGCTAAAAGCCCTCATACAGACTGCTCAGAGGTGACCTGTGTCTGGCATACAAGGCCATCTCAGATTTAGCCTTGATGGAGTTGCTGCATATCCGTAAGTCAAACTCCACTCCCGCAACCCGCATGCAAGGCCTTAACCTGGCCTGTGACATTAATAGAACTTGATGGCGGAATAGATTTGTGTCCCAAAAATTCCTCCATCTGTGGAATAGACTCCTTCTCCATGTCAAGCAGAGTACCTCTCTAGCCCTCTTTAAGAGGAACCTGGATGACTGGATGGGAAACAGAAAATGCACCCCTGGGATCCCACCTGTGTCCCTGCTGGACACAGAAAACATGTGCTGACTTTGAGGGAACTTGGGCAAAATTCTTGGCTAGGCTTATAAGGGCCTCTGGGCCAATAGCCCAGTATGATTCTATGAAACTATGAACCTATGAACAAATGGTTTCCTGTATCTTGCCTTATTCTACACTGGTTTTTAAATCAACCTCAGTTGGGTATTTATACAAAATTTATATCAGTAACTCTTGTCCTCAAAGATTATATTGCTTGCAATATCTGATATTATGTCATTTTATTGTTATACTGTACTTGTTGTTAAAATGTTTCATATAAATAATGAATAGATATTTGAAAAAAAAAAAAAAAAAAAGATCACTCAGCCATAGCATTATATACTGGTAGGAGAGATGGGTAAGACATGCCACTTCTTTTCAAAATGTCTGCCTGCCACTCTCTTATTCCTTCCTTTTTCACTTCAGTTGGTGGCTGGACAGTCCCAGAATCATATGTCCTTTAAGACTGTGTAGGCATTGGAAGGAATTCATAAAGGCTGCCATTATGTGCATATCTCACGTTTACATATAACCTTTTTGAATTCAGATACACAGATATGTGTAGGGCTGGCACTGCAGCCAAGCTATATGCTAATAAGGCAGTCTGGTGGAGATTAATATGGTAATTAACCATGTGCTTTCTCTCCCCCAAAACCACCTTCAGGAAAGCATCTAATTGCCAAGCATTTCATTAAATCTCTTGGAAGTGTAGCTCAGCATGGCTGGCCTCACTACATAGCAGTAGTAACATGGTCAAATGTACAGGGATCAAGCTTAAAGGAACATTAGTCTCCAAAGATACTATGCATATACCATAATGACACCTACAGTAGTGCAAGGATTGGGGATGGGGGGACCACTAGCCACCAGGGATATGACTTGCAAAAGGAGATACAGAGAAAGGGCAGACAACTCAGAGACTGATACAGCAGCTGTGGTGTGTGTGTGTGTGTGTGTGTGTGTGTGTGTGTGTGTGTGTGTGTGTGTGTGTGTGTGTGTGTGTGTGTGCGCGTGTGCGCGTGTGCGCGTGTGTGCGTGTGTGCGTGTGTGTGTGTGTGTGTGTGTGTGAATTTTGTGTTTGAATATGTACTTGTGTGTGAATTTTGTGTTTGAATATGTACTTGTGTGTGTGTGTGTGTGTGTGTGTGAAAGAGTGACTGAGGGGGTATGCCTATATCTACATGATGAAGCCACAGCAGTTAACTACCACAACATGCAAATCTGCAATGATCTGCATTTTGTAGTAGTATGCGCAGTTCAGAGGCATGCAATTTACTGATAATGAGGTTTTTCCTTATCTTGGTTAACATGTCTCTGAATCACAAAATACAGCACCATGAGAGCAGGGCCTTTTAAGCAAAAACCATACAGCTCATGTTCATCTCTTTTGTAAATCCCTGGGATAATTTCAAACACCATGGTAAGCATTTCCAGAACTATCTTACAGGCTTGTTGAAATGCTGTTGCCCTCACCTATTAAGGTTTTCTCAGCTCTGCCCACCATCTTATTTATTCTTAAATTCCCTCATCATCTGATTGACTATTTCCCTATATAACCATTCATCTTATCATTATCCTCCTTTGAATTCCCAGCTTTCCAGCTTATCACACACTTACCCATCTTTGTCACAGTTTGAGGTATTCTGAAGATGACTACATACCTTTTTTAAAGCCAGTTGTCAGATACACTTGAACCATATTCTAGTACTCAAGCTTCATCACAAATTATCTGTGTTTTAGCTGCCATACTTGCAAGTGACTGAGTTAAGTGCTGAATAAGGTACAAAATGTCTGATACCATCATCAGTTCAGTAGCAGCTGCACTGGCTGTGTATTGTACATGCAGTACTTGGCAATCTTTAAAAAACAATCTCACAGGGTAACAGAGCAACACAAAGCTGAAAAATGCAATAATCATCCAATGTAGTTAAAATCAATTTATTCCAATCCAGAAAGACAGGTAAGCGCTTTCACCCAGTAGGGCTTCATCAGACCATGAAAAAACAATAAGTCAGCATACATTTATACACCTAAAAATCAATAAAAAAGCAGGAAACCAATACTTAATTAACTCTTAAAGAAACATAAAAGCAAATAGAAATACTTACCTGACTAACAAACATAATTTACTTCATAAAAATATATATATGTGTGTGTGTATGTATATATATATATATATATATATATATATATATATATATACACATGTAAAAACATATATATATATACAGCTATAAAAAAATAAACCATATAATAAAAATAATAAAGGCTACCAAGTCCTTGGCCCCCTGGATTTCAAAATTGGTTTAATTGACACCTTATCATTAAGCCCAGGGTATAGGTCAGTCCTGAGTATAATTATCCACCTAGTTTCCCAGGTCTTGGTAAAATTCCTAATGTCACCTCCACGTGGATTAGGATAAACCACCTCAATCACCATAAACTTAAAACTATGGGTCTCATCAATGTCTAAAATATGCTTGGAAAGTGCATTCACTGTTGACCTAATCCTTATCTGATAAAGGTGTTCACAAATCCTATCCCTAAATTTCCTGTCTTGCCCACATAAAACATGTGGCAAGACACGCAGTACGCTAAGTAGACCACATGTTCTGTCATACAGTTGGCAGTCACTCAAAACAAAAATCTATAATTCGTCAATGGATGCACAAAAGCACCTCCAGTATCGATATAGTCACAGAAACTGCATTGATTACAGGGAGACGTACCCACATTATCACGACTTATAGCCCCAAAACTAGTCCTAGGGTAACACAGTAGCCTCTTCAAATTAGGTCTGTTCTTATACATAAAATGTGGAACTTCCCCAACAATCTCCCTAATGTCAGGATCCACTTTGAGGACCTCCCAGTGTTTCCTAATAATGTCCTTAACAGAACTCACATCTTCAGTATAAAACAAGGGGACCCTAACTACATCTTGCCTACTGAATCCCTAAGCTCACCATTCCCTATGACATCAGAAAAATATGGAACTGCTGCACCCCTTCTAAGATCAAGTCCATCCATCCCACCCTCAATCTGTCTCTCACTATAGGCTCTAACACCAAACCTCTGGCGTAGATCATCCAATTCACTACAAAAAACAGTAGCTGAGGGATTATAATGAGACACCCTCATGGCCGGACCCCTGATTACATATATTTTTAATTAATAATTAATATATTTGTATGAAGTAAATTATGTTTGTTAGTCATGTGTTTCTATTTGCTTTTATGTTTCTTTAAGAGCTAATTAACTATTGGTTTCCTGCCTTTTTATTGATTTTTAGGTGTATAAATGTATGCTGATTTATTGTTTTTTCATGGTCTGATGAAGCCCTACTGAGTGAAAGTGCTTACCTGTCTTTCTGGATTAGAATAAATTGATTTTAACTAAGTTGAATGATTATTACGTTTTTCAGCTTTGTGTTGCTCCGTTACCCTGTGAGATTGTTTTTTTATATTTGCTGGACTGCTGTTGGGCATCGGAGCATTAACCCTCTGTGAGTTGCTACTACTTGTTCTGTTCACTTGGCAATCTTTGTTAAATGCTGTGTCGATAGGAGGTACTGCCAGCAATGCCTGGAAAAATAGGGCAGTGGATTTGTAACATATGCCAGCACAGCTATCTGGAATTTTGTAAATCCTTATATGGCATTTGTATGTCAAACTGATTTGTACAGATGCTTGTGCTGAAAATGTATTTGTGAGATTTGCTTGTGTTAAAACATATCAACAGTGTGCCCTGATGGAAAGAAAAGAGATGTACATGCATTATCGTAACTGTTTGAATGTATACATTGTAACAGCATATACTGTAAGTGAAGAGATTAATCGTAATCCACCTGACTTTGCAAAACATTCTTGAAATTAAATAACTTTATGGGTTAAGCCATAGGGATGTTATCCCACAGTTTTGAAGGGAGCCATAGACGCAATGTCTGTGCTAGAATATAGGTTGTAGTTCCTGTAGGAAAAATGAAATGGTTTTATGGTTTTATGATTTCTAGCAGCTGCACCACATCTGAGCAAAGCTCTGTCTGTGTGTATGGTAACACATAGGTGCTAAAACCTTGGCAGCTTCTTGTTATGGGGGATAGTGCTGGAAACAGAGTCAGATAACCAGATGTGTGCGATGTCATTCTGTAAGCCAGAAATAATATTTAGATATTAGTAAGAAATTGCTCTCACCATTTTGCATTCTGTCTTGGATCTGACAACAAGGATCACTCACCCAAATCATCCTGCCTTGCTCTACTCAGTAAGTAACTTAACCAGGGAACAGTAATTATTTTAGATTAGTCAGGAAAATATAGTCAGACTAGCTAAATACTGTTTTTCTATAACTGTGTGAAAATTTCCATCTGTGTTATTTTTAATATCTCCTGAGATGGAAAGTCTGATGTTTACTGTAAATAAATATTTAGTATTTTCATGTTCTTTTATCATTTATTATTAAATATATTTAAACTTCTCTTTGTGGCAGAAAATATTTAACTTTTCAAAGTATTTGCACATATTTATTTGGAGATAACTGTGACCACTCCTGAAAGCCTGGCTGTTTGGTCAACATTAAAATTTGTATTAATATTAACTACACTCAGTATAATTGGGTACCCTTTAAAGAGCTTTATAGTAACTGACCGGTGGCAGTGAAACTATCTTATAGTCTGGGCAAAGTTGGCAGAGCAGGTAATCTGTACCAGTCTTTCCCAGGTGTGTGTGTGTGTGTGTGTGTGTGTGTGTGTGTGTGTGTGTGTGTGTGTGTGTGTGTGTATGTATGTGGACTTGGCTTGGACAATCAGCTGAGGACCTAACCCTACAGCTGTACTGGTGGGGAGTCTTACTGGGGACCTGCAGTGAGACAAATAGAGATAACCAGACTCTGGGCTGACTGGTGTTCCCTGTGTGCTCTTAAGGGAAATTGTGCTTGATGCAGAGATGTCTGCATTTGGAAATACTGAGTGTATCCATTCGTATTCCAAATGAACGTCCCTCTCCAGTGTCAGTGGTGAGGATTGAGGCTTCTTGATTACTGGCCTAGTGTATGAATATCATAAATACCTTAATGCCATGTTTTGTCTTTCTATTCCTAACTATATGTCTTATATTTTACTGTATTTACCACTATCGCCCAGGCTGTGATTGAAAAGTGTCCCTGGACCAGTTAACTTACCTTGTTACCTTATTAAAAAAATATACATTAATTAATTAATAAAATACATAAATTATCCTACCTTTCCAGTGATCCATCTGCCTCTTCAACTAATCCACTTCTCTTCCTATAATTGAGGTAGCTGTGTAGGATAAAATAACATGCCTAAACATTTAGTATCATGAGTCTTCATAAGTAAAAACTCTAACATCACCTTTTTCCTTACCTAGAGATCTATCACCAGTTTTCCTACATACTATTCTAGACTTGATCTCACCTTATAGTATCTAAACAGACATCAAAAAACAGAAGCAGAATATAAATCAGCTTTGAAAGCTGTAAGCTACTTCACTCTGCCACAGCTGCAAACAAAATGTTTAGCATTAAAAAAAAACTATCTTAACAGCTTTTAAAGGCATTCATTCTTCAAAGCAACATTTCATTTCATTTCTACCTGCTATCTGTTTGGCAGCACTAAGTGTTTTATCATCTTTTGAAGTCTTTGAATGCTAGTAAAACACGTTGCACTCCTGCAATTTTATCTCTGTAAGGGAGCAGATAAAGCTCCATGCACTGCAAGGGATTATGACTGGGTCTCACCAGCCATAATCCTAATGATGTGTTCTTGACATGAATGCCAAGATTATCTCTTGAGCTTCACTCTCAAGGAGATTTTTTTGGCAACATTTGAGATCCATCATAATTCTCTATATTTCACATGACCCTAATCTTTACTGAGTGCAAAATGAACAGGGTTCAAACTAACTAACTTAAACTCTCTGATGCTGACTGCTTCCATCTCTCTGTTCAACATAGGAAATTATTGCTTGTACAATTTCTGTTTACATAGCAACGGATTACTTTTCTGTGTGATTTTTCTTTTCTTCATGGTTGTGCAGTAATGGAGTTTGTATATATAAGAAAGGGTATGTGTTTAGCAAAGCCCTGCAAATGGGAATTTTTTAGGGGATTTAATGAGCTGCTCTTTGGTTCACCTATGTTCAGTCAAGTTATGAGATTTCAATTTACAATTTGCCTAAAATTAAATTCCAAAAGATGTAAATAAAAAAATATGGAAAAACAGAAAATAATGTTTTTTTGCAGGGGTCAAGCCCCCCCCCCCCATACACCTGCCATGTAAAGAACATTATCCCTCACAACCACATAAATTATAAACACCAACTCTACAATTGCACTACAATACAAACCCTCCCCCAAAACAAAGTGCACCACCAGTTTGTACAATCCAACACATAACAAATGAACCCCAACATTCATATTTCAAACAAAACACTGGCAAGTGCTGAAGCCTCAGTGAAGAGGGAGCATGTCCTGGAGCTTCAGCTCCTTTGTTTTGCCTTGTGGAAGCTGCTGAGAATTCTTATTTGAAGAACTATAGGTGAATCCTTATTTTCTTCATAATCACCACTTCTGCAATGTCCTTTGGTCACATAGTTTTTTAGAGTTTATTGTATTATTTTCTCTTCTTATAATCTTTTTTGCTAATTTCCCTATAACTTGCCTCCTTCCTCATGATGTATGACCTTTCATAAAGAAATCAAACCATTCTGCTATTTCACACTATTTCATTGCCTTTTTACCATCCTAACATTTTGACCCCCTTATTTTCACTTCATATCCTCTGTCCTTCATTTTCCACATTAGCATCCCTTCTTTGTCAGATCATACACTTTTTAAATTTCCTTCCTCCCATACTTAATCTGGATTACTTCACCTCAGCAGGAGCATTTGCATCCTAATGACCAGCATTTTTAATGATTTAATCCCTAGAGAAGGCATACTCTCCCACCACTCACTGAAATCCATCCAGATGTCCATTAAACTACTTTTCTCCATCACCATCTCTCTGCACAAAGTATGGAACTATCTCCTTCTAAATACAGCTCCTTTTTCTGAATCAGCTAATTCAGTCCACTCCAGCTACTGCTGTCCCTCAGAGAATTCTATTGACATCCTAGGATTATCCTGGTTTAAACCATACACTTAGTGCAGCACTGTCAACTTCCCTTCAACTACACAGACTCCCAATATCTACCTATTATCATTGTCTCTGACTACACTCTTTAGTCACCATTACTGTGCCCTCCATCAGAGTAGCCAAACATGCTTCTATCCTCCTTGCATGGAGTCCTTTTTGACTGTTATGTAGCCTTTCTTCACTAGCTTCTTCAACTTTCATTTTGTTTCTTGGAACATTATCTCTGTTCAGCCTATTCAGTGTTCCTGTCCACTTAAAGTGTTATTCAAACCTTGCACATTCCAGACTATATGCATAATTCCTTTTATTTGGGTTACTGATGAGCCTTATATTTCTTATGTCTGCTCTTAGTGTCTGTGAGCCTTGTATAGTACCTGCACACCTGCCTGACAAATGTGCAGAGCATTCTCTACCTGGAAAAGTTGTTCCACTTTTTGTATAAATGGGAAAGTCCATGTTCTGTTCCAGCATTAACAAAAAATAATCTCTGTAATACACATACTGCTTGAAACACCACATTATTTCACGGCAAGCCTATCCTGCTTGTATATGCCAAGACAAAGTCCTCAGTAGATATCACCACTCCTCCATACGCCTCAACAAGATGAAGCCCTTAGTACATATCACTACTCCTCTACATGCCTCAACAAGACAAAGTCTTCAGCAGACATCACTACTTCCTCATGCCTCAACAAGTCAAAGTCCTCAGCAGACATCACCACTATACCACATGCCTCAACAAGATGATTGAAGTCTCAGTAAATATCACCACTTATCCACATGCCTCAACAAGACAAAGTCCTCAGTAGACATCAGCACTCCTCCACATGCCTCAATTTGTTATTTTTCTTTTAGCCTCCACAAAAAGCTATTGAGTGAGCATGCTGTGGAGAAAGTTCCCCACCACCTACCTGTGATGACCCTTCTGTAGGGCCCAGCCCCCCCCCCCGTGTGTTCTGTCAATAATAATATTCCATCCTGGGACCAGTCTGGCACAGGTTCTAATTCATGGTGAAGGAAGGCTTGCATATTTTTTTAATATGCAGGTCAATGTTCTGCACATTTCCCCCAGTAAGCCTGTGTGAGCTGTTTTTTCAGGTTTATTTTGTAAGACATTAACTTTATTCTTACTGGTTTCCAGAGATTCCTTAAGGCATATCTTTCACACTTCTTGTTTGGGGACTAACATATTGATTCTGCATTTTCTTTATTTTTATTTATTGATGGTTTTATTTTCTTATTTATTATTGATTCATTGCCATGGTACTTAGTCAAATAATATAATAAATTTGAATCTGAATTTGAATCTAACATTTCAAGCTAGTCACAGCTCCTTGTATAGCAGACATTCTAGTTGTCCCCACTGCTGACTTGAGCCATTCTAATACTCCTGGTGACTCCAGTAATTCCTTCCATGTACAACTCTTCTTGCAGGACTACAATCTCAAATGTAAGGCTGGCAACATACTCAACATTGTATCTAATGCCACTATCTCACTCGTAGGCCATTATTTTGCAAGATAGGCTTCTCCCCAAAAACTTTGTCACTCTGATCCATTTTATTTAAAGTAAAATAAGACATACAACTATCTGCTCAAATCATCATTTATTACAGTCTGTGGGGTGAGACTTGAACAGCTGCTGTCCATCTTTACATGTGTTGTACAGTTTCCTCCCAACCAGCATTTTGGAATGCCTGACATCCAATAGAACTGGCCAGCACACAAAACTCTGAACCAGGACTTTCATATTCATAGCTCCTAAATGTCTTGTGTCGAGTGTTCAACACTCTTGATACTTATTGTTTAAGGAATTAGTATTGTGGGTCTACATAGAAAAAAATTTTCTTTTTTTCCAAAAACATTTTTATTAAATTTTGTTAATAAACATGAACATAAAGTATTAAAAATAAACAATATAAAACATAACTATTTACACTATATACAAACATCCATGATAAACATTTGTTTTATCCAAGAAAGGTAATCAATATTTATCTAACAATCTTTCTAAATTTTTGGCAAGCTAGTCTTTTATGTGTTACATTTGATGATTTCTGATAGTTTGCATTTCTTTTTTACATACAGATTCTACTATTGAAATAAACTCAGTAAACATAAGATCTTGCTTATTTTTCCAGTTCAATGTAATTATTTTTTGAGCAATAGCTAGAATTAACCAAAGAACAGGTAATTGATGTCTAGGGCAATCTTGTCTAGTTCCCTTATGAATTTTTACTGGGGATGATAGACATGAACCAGTCTTGACAAATGCTTTAGAATCACTATAAATATTTAATATCAGTTTAGTGAAATCTGAAGTAAAGTTAAATTCTTTAAAGATTTATTGTAAGTATGAACAACTAAGGGAATCAAACACCTTATCAATATCCAGACTAATAATAGTTAATAGTTTCTTGGCTTTGTTTGCAATGTCTATTAGAGATAGTAGCTTAATAATATTGTCATGTACTTTTCTATGTAAGATAAAGCCAGTTTGATCAAAGTGTATTAGATTGGGTAATATATTAGTCTTTTGGCCAGGATAGACATGAAAATTTTATAATCAATATTTAAAAATGATATGGGTCTTTAGGATGCACATAGTTGGGGGTCCTTACCTTGTTTCAGAATGGGGGAAATTATTGAGTACTTCCACAAGGGAGGGAAAATTAAGTATTTTTTAACCATGGAGAATGTGTTTAATAATAACTTTATTGTGTGCTCTGGAAGAATTTTATATATTTCTGGGATTATCCCATCTAACCCTGGGGCTTTATTATCCTTCAGATTTTTAACTTGTTCTTTCACTTCTGCTAAGGTTATTTGTTTATTTAGGGTATTATTTTGTTGTTTTGATAGTTTAGTCGTGTTATTTTCTTGTAGATATGTATCTATTATATCGTCTGAATCTAGTGGTGATTGCATGTCATTGATTGACCGATAATGAATATACCTCCTAAATCAGTTATTCTTTTTACTGTGTTATTAATCTTGTATTTAATTTCATTAATGTGATTTTGTTTATTAATTTCTTTGGATCTGATAGCTAGTTTATGTAAATGTCTGGGGTTTACTGAATAGGACTGTAGTTTAATCTTTTCTAAGCTTATAGCAACCTTATGATTCAATATTTCTAAATATTTGTGGTTTAGCTTAGAAATCTCAGTAAGCACTGCTTTATCATTTGATTTTAAATTTAGTTTCAACTTCTCTATTTTGTCTTTTAAATCAGAAAGGTCCTTGTCCCATTCCTTTCTCCTTTGAAAATACCAAGCTTTAACTCCACTAAAGATGTGAACTTTTAATGCATCCCAGAGTATGATATCTGTTACTTCGCCATTATTGTTGTTTTCCATAAATGCATTTATTTCTTTTAATAACTACTCCTTAAAACCTTTTAACTTAGTAACATAGGCTGAGATTCTTTGAAAAATTATCATATAATCTTTTTTCACAGCCAAGCTGAACAAAAAGGCATTGTGGTCAGAGAGTGGACATGACTGTATTGCAACATCACTTATTTTGGAGTAAAGAGTGTTTGACACAAAAATCTTATCAATATTAGTTTGTGTGCCAATTCAGAAAGAATAATGAGTGTACTGATGTGAATTTTGAACTCTTAAATTATGTATGTCTCTAAAATTCATTGAGGCTATAAAACTGTTTACCTTTTTAGCTTGAGTCATTAATTTAACCTTACTATGTTTAGAGGTGTCCTCATCTGATAACAAGCAATTAAAATCTCCCGCCAGAATAATTTCTCCCTTTGCATGTAAAGTAATGAGATCCAAGTATTTCTTCACATATTTAGTTCCTAGACCAGGAATCTAATATGAGTTTACCAGTGTGAAGCATTTCTTATTAACTTCTAGCACTATTAGCTTAACATTCCGTCTTTATCTGAAAAGGTGTTAAAAATTTTAGGTAGTGTATAAGTATTATTCCATAGTATAAGAGTACCTCTCCTTTTGGCTCTAAAGCAGGAATCTGAGAGAACTGTAAAACCAGTAAATGATAATTTTTGCAAATCCTTCTCCAGCAAGTGGGTTTCCTGCAAGAAGATTATCTGAGCTCTCTATCTACATAGAATCTACTATCTGAACAGAGATACAGTAGCATTAAAATGCAATTTTCCTCATTAGACTAGTAAACTAGTCACTCCATTAAAGTCCTAGCTTGTTAAAAATATATATTTAAAGTGATTCCATACCTTTAGATGCATAAAAGATGAAAAAAACAACCCCCCAAAAAACAGTTACTTTTTCTTCTAGTTTCATGTTCAGCTTTACTTCCTGGTTTCTGAGTCATGCATGAGATCAAAGGTCATGTGATGTCATTGTTCACTATATTCTTGCTTCCAGCTTCTCTAGCTTACTGCTAGTGCCCTGTAGATGCTTGTGCACATGAAGAAACAGTCACAGAGGCTTAGAAAAGGCATTTTGGTGGGAATTTCAAACAAATAAGTTTTCTCCATTCTAAAGAAGCATAAAATGTGCACAAGCAGCCTCCACAGAGAAAAAAACATGAACAGCCTTCTCTAAAAATGTTGGGAAAGTAAGATTTTCCCCATAAATCAATAATTTACATCCCTTAAATTAAATTAGGTTAAGAATTTAAATTAGAGCATTTAGTTAATGTAAAGCACTGAATGTTGATATAGTACACTAAGAAATGCATATTTTAAGTAAATACATATATATTAATAATGATATGAACATCTTTCAAAAATGTCAAGAGGAAACAAAACTACCTTAAGTAAATCATCTCCTAAGGGCACTTTGTTGTGGGGGTTACATACAGTGTAATCATAATAGACTAAACAGTAAACACTAAAGTGTTACCCCACCACTAACACACATGAATGCTTTACTTTGGAAATCATAAATTAATAGTAAGATAGCATGACTTTTGTATCCCAAAGGAATATATAATGAAGTTAACTGTGCCCCGGTTATAGTAAACATATGGTATGAAAGAAGAAGAAGAAAAAAAAATATATATATATATATATATATATATATATATACATACACACATGCATACATGTAGACATACATAGATATATGCCTGTGCCTATGCAAAACCAACATATCTTCCTCCATCTCTTCTAAGCAAGAAACCTGCTATAACAAAATCTCAAAGTTCGCCACCTCATCCAAATACTCCACTCACCACTGTATACCTCTGCACCAGCTGCAATGGCTAGAACTTCCCAACTACCTTGACTACCTCCAACTCATCACTACTCACAAGTTTATTTTTAAACCAGTTTTATGCCCAGTGCTAACTAACATCTTACCATTATACACCCCTCATAGATTTGCCCACCAAAATCTAATCTCTGTATATAAACCAAATCGTCCCACTGGTCAGCTTCTCCTATCCTTTTCCTTAGCCAAAAAATGGAATTCTCTCCCTCCATCTCTAAGAATTTCTGAGAACTATGAACACTTCAAAACCCAGCTGCATTCTTACCTCTCCCATAAATGGATATGCAATTGCACTCTACCTACCTAACCTGCTTAATACTTGAGTACTTTCATCACACATAAGGTCAGTTTTTCCATACACATTAGGGATTAACCCTATGTGCTTCCTTATTGCTAATGTTACTTCTATACCATTATCAGATGATCTAAACATCTGTACTAATCTAACTCTGTTCTACTGTTCTCAACCAGTAAACTTGGAAATATGTATTATACGTTACTCTATGTTCCTGTTTAACTTTGTATAATTTTTGCTATGTTGCATGTAAAATCTGTTTACTTTGGTTGTATTTCTACTGTGTATTGTACTTCATATTATGGAGCTTTTACTATGTATTGTGGAGCTTTTGTCCCCGGGCCTCCACTGAAAATGGGCTCCTTGAGCCCAGTGGACCTCCCCAGTCATCAAACTGCAAATAAAATAAATAAATAAAATAAAAAATAAGGTCCTTTATTTTGTACATGTATTCCAATAAAATATTATGTAAAATAAAGACACTTTACCTTTGCTTTGTGTATATATTCCAATAAAATATTAAGTAAAGAGTTCTGCAAGAAAGTATTTAGTATTATTTGATAACAATCCTATTTGTCTTTTATTTTTTTTATTTGCACTTTCTTTGACAGTCCAAGTGTTCTTAGTTGCATGTCTTTTCAGACTCTGTGTAGACCATTCCATGTCCTCTAGATCAGTTAGTATTTTTTTCTTGTGAATAAAGTCCAAAGACCCTGACAAAGTGCTAAAGATCTTCTCACCTTCTGGTAAAAATATTTTTATCCTGGGGGAAAGATAATTTGTGCTTTGATGTTAACTTTTTTAAGAGATTTTATCAAGAGGAACACATTCTTTCCTTCTAGATATGACAGAAGAAGTGTAGTTATTGTCAAAACGAACAAGTTTGTCCTTTATCTTGATGGGAGAATTATTCCATGCAGGCTTCAGAACCAAATCCTTATATTGGAAGGACAAAAATCTAACAATGATGGATCTGGGGTTAGGAGAAACTGTTGCTGAAGCAGGTTTTGCTAGAGACCAGTGAGCCCTCTCTATACCGAAGGAAAGGGCTAAAGGAAGATTTAGTGCTGTTGGAAGCCAGTTATTAAGAATGTGTATCATATCAGTTCCCTCTTCCTTTTCTGGTACTCCATAGATTCTAATGTTGTTTCTCCGTGACCTACTTTTTAGGTCTTCCAGCTTTTCTGTTAGTTTTGTATTCTGTTTCAAAAGAAACTCATTTTGACTTTCACATTTCATCAGTCTGCCATCCATATCTGTTACAGATTCCTCGATAGAAGTAATTTGTTCAGAATGCTTTTAGCCATTTAACTAAGAATGTCCAGCTACTTACTACAGTCTTGTTTAATAGTATCTATTTTATTCTCTAGTTTGTCCATTTTTATAGATAGTTCTTAAATAGTAGTTATTAATGTTTGCAGCTCCTTCTTTACCACACTGTCCTGATGTGAGTTCTTTGAGTTACTCATACTTGGATTTCTTGAGGAAAACCCTCTTGACAGGAAAAAAAATAAAAAAATAATAAAAACTTATGTTTTAGTACTAATATTTGAAAAATAATAAAGGACCTATATTCACAAATCCTCTGATATACTTTTGGATTAGTATTTCCAAAAATTAGATTAAATTTCCTGTCAGAATAAAAATGTTATAAGCAGAGCTAATGTTCAGTGCTGCTAGCAGTCTGGCATCTTGACCACGCCCCCCAAAAAAATATTCTTTCATGGTTGTGAATCTGCAGTGCAAGAAATCATCATCTCAATGTTACCCAGTCACAAACTCAGGACAGCACTGGAACATTTATTATCTCTTTTTGAAAGTCTTTTCTAGTTATTGGTATTTTGCACCTATTTGTACTCTTTATATGACCTGTAATATTCAAATTCTGTGCTTTCCCATATGCAAAAGCAAACCAGAAGAAATGTATATAAAACAGGGTGAAAGCTATAAATCACAATGCAGTTTATTAAAAGAAAAATGAGAGTTAGTGTTTTCATCTTTTCTTCATATAAGATTTCACCAGAACTAATTATTTTTCATATGCAGTTAGGACAGTTTAACAATATTACTAGACTGATTAGTTTTTGTTAACTTTATATCAGTATCTATTTCTAACTGCATCTGCAGATCAGTCTTTCACCAGTTAAGCACCTGTCCATTCCCTGCCTTCTGCATTAGGTAATATTCCAGCACTTTCCAACTTCAGCAGCTCCAGTCTCTATTTGAGGCTTCAGTGCACATGTCCTATGTCACTGAGTGAGATTTGTTCAACTTTCCTCGGGCATTATGATGTATCCAAATTCTTACTTTCTTGAATTTCTCCATTCTTCTGTCTTCAGCAAAAGCTTGTTTTACATTGGATAATAACTGTGACAGTCTCTCCTGATAGCTTAATTGCCAGAATTTGCTTATACCACCCACAGTGTATTGATAGAATTCCAAATTATTTCTAGCTTAATATCAGTTTTCTGCCACAGATGTGTCATTCTACTTTGCCACTCATATAAATCCAGCACCAGGATTTTACTGTTATTCATCATAATTTTAATTCCTGAAACAAAGATTTTACAGACTACATTTGCAATAGTCATGTTTCCTTGAGTGATACACATGTAAACAGCTCATTCTAGTTGGAGAGATAAATGACACATAACACTTGATCAATGTCTACTTTATTTTTAAAATTCATCTATAACATTTTCACAGTTCGCCCATATAGTTATATGGTCCTCATCAGATTAATTATATACCATCATCACTGTCTCCCTTTTTCAGCCAATAAACCTCTGTATAGTTTAATAATATTAACAGATAAAAATCAGACATACCTTAAAACCCATGCTTCATAGTGTAAGTAAGCAAAAACCCATCACTAATGCTCATAAGTACAGAATACATTTCTTCACTGGGAAAGTGGCTCTATTTTCTTTTTATTTTTTTTTTATTTTCTATTACCCCTCTATTCATTTTACCATCAGAATTTGCTACTTCACATAAACAAATTTGTTCAGTCACTATGACCTCCCTGTTGTGATGGCTTCATAATGAAATATTGAGACTCATAATAGCAAGCGCTGAAACAAAAAAAAAAAACTGAAAACACCTAAAAACAGTGAATTATGAACATTGGTTTTCTCCTTTAAACTTGTTTTTTTTTTTTTTGCAGGGCACAAGCCCTCCTGCACCCCCACATCCCCCTGAACTTATATATAACAATTCCAAGATCGCCATAACAAAGTAAAAATGGAATATTCTGAGGAGCAGAAATGTCAGACCTAGTATGTTCATAGAAGTCTCATTTTCATTCATTCATTCTCACTATGCCAGGACTAATGCTAATGAGTCTTGAAATTTCAAAGGGTTACCCTCTTGTGGAATCTTATACCATTTTTCACTTTAAACCAGCATTCATTTATGAGAAGATTTACTGCAATAAGCATACATTTTGTCTCTATAAATTAACTAGCAAGTTTACTGACAACAACATTAGTTGCCTTCTGCCTTAGTTCCACAGTGTCCCATATAGTTACCACCATGAAAACTGAAATATTTAAGCTTCCTCACATCTGAATGGTCTTTTGAAAGCAATATTTTCTCGTGAAGATATGGAAACAATTGTCTGTACAACAAGGAGCCATCACCAATCATCAATGGCAGCTAATAAGTATTATTTGTGATTGTATATACTAGCCATAAAAGTCAATGCTCAAACCAATCCACTGTTCTTATGGGAGTTCTGATATTTGTATGGAACAACTTTGCAGTGCTATGTATTTGCCTGGCACAGTTGCCTTTCCGTATGTTTTTGTTACTCCATCTATACTACTAAACCACATTTCCCCCTCGCTACTGATTGTGTTTTTATTTGTCCCTAACTGCAGCTTATTTGCTAAATTGATGCTCCTCTTCTTGAGTTCCCTTGGTCTCAATAATCTGGAAACCAAGGAAAGAATTCCCACTTTCAGAAACTGCTATTTCTCCTTTGTACTTCTTATACGGCTTTAATAATTCATACCTACCACCACCTGCACCAGTAAGGTATGAAGTGCTTCTGTTCTGGCAGCTAAAAATTGATTGCCTGATGCTATGAAAAGAAAACAGAAATAAAATGTATAAGAAAATCATTAAACTGAACAAGTAAATTAGCAATTTTGTTTACTTGATCAAGTTGGTGTTTTTATTACACATTTAAGTATCATAATCATGCTAGTGAATGTCGTAAATTCAGTCGCATGATTAAGGTAAACTATGGAGATCAGGCTCTGCCTTTGGACAGCTCCACAGCTCTAGAGGCATGGTGCATTAAGGGCTGCTCACACAAACAGTACTGAAGATGAGGTGCATATCAGAGAGGAGAAAAGAACGTAGTATGAGCATGAGGGAGCTAATGTCTCTATAGCTGGATCATCATTCTGTGCTTTGTAGCAGTCTCTTTACTGCAACATGCCTTCACTTTTTGCAAAACAGTACCCCTTTATATGAAGTCTCAGTGTTTCCTTAATATTTATTGTCTATGGACAGTATAGTCACCAAATATGTTTGCATAGTCATTAGTTGCTGTAGACTGTATCCCACTATTTTCTGTTGAAATTACAGCATGTCTTGATAACTAATCAGCAGTTTCTCCCTTTCTTTTCCTATGAATTGGTATGGCTGAAACCTTCCCTTTCTCAGTTCTAAATGGAAGCATTGAACTGGGTTAGTTGAATATGGTTTGAGAAGGGTATTTGTTGAAGGTCTAAGGGTTTTAATAACCTTCAGGAAATGAGAACTGTAAGTGTGACTCGGTGGAATACATGCTAAGCGTGACGTTCTGGCATTCTGGAGTGTAGTCCCCTTGCTCTGACATGCAGTAATTATGGAATCAGCATCTTTAAGTAGAAGGGTGGGCACAACCACCAAAGCCACTGGAAGAGAGGGGAAAGCCTCTATTATAAAATATTTTAAAGGTGTAAAAGAATGTTTCAGAATTCATTTCTTATTGGACTCAGTTTATTTTCTGAAGTATTGTGTCACACCTGATAGGAAGACTGTGTACTGGTTTGTGGTCTGTAATTAATGTGAAATCTTCCAAAAAGTGTACATATGAAATGACTTATGTGACCACACCACAATGCGATCTTCTTTGTCTGTATTAATTTTCAGCACCAATTAGAGTTACACTTGTATCTATTATGAATACCTGACACCTCTCATGCACATGACTTATGACTGCATCAGGTCCTAAAGAGTTTGTATATACTTCTGGCAAAGTAGGACTGTTTGCATCAACATACAGACTCTTCATCATTTCATCAAAATCGCAGCCCAAGCAAAAAACTAGGCTGCCTAGAGACTTGCCTTGCCTTTGGGGGAATGAGGCTACGTGCTGTCCCTGAGATATACTTCAAAGACTCACTCTGCATTCCACATTTCCACACAGCTCACAAACACTTGATTTTTGTATCTAGTGCAATCCTACCAAAGATAAATACTTTAACTTGAACTTTTGCACTTTTATGGGATATTTAAGAGTACTGCTACAATTTTTTCAAATTATTCATTGAACTTTCTGCTCTTTATCACTGCAAATGGCATTGCTTTTCATTGACCTTGCTGCTGTCTTCTCTGCATCATAGTCATTTTAAAAATGTGTCTTTCTAGCTAGTTTGTTTGATTGTCCTGTTTGAATTAACTCTGGGCTAACTGTAGTGTGGTTTTACATTAAGAAGGCTTGGGACTGCTTTTCTAGTGGCAGTAGAAGAGCTTAGATTGGAGTCACACAAGACGTCTTTAAGTGTTTTTAGTGCCAATTTGCACACAGATGCTCAACATGCAGCAGCAGTTAGCAGTGCCTTATTTAGGAGCAGGTTCCTAGAAACTGTACCCAGTAACACAGTGATTGTAAAGAACTGCTTTGCATGTTGAGAAGCATAGAGTGACTAGTTTGCACATTGAGGAGCACTACCCCTTACATTTAGTATTATATTGCCTGGTCTAGTACCTAGTCCCAAAAGCACCATTACTTGCCCTCTTTTAATGCTTCATGTGACCACCTTTGTAGTTCACATAATAAAGGCTCTGGCGTCTGGGATATGCACATTCCCTTTCCTACCTTTGCTTTCTCTGCAGCCATTTTGGTGGACATGAGTATCATGAGACAATGTAAACATTGTCTCATGTTCCCCAACAGCTATTTAATCTTTAAAGAAACAGACACATTATGTGAGAGATATACATACACAATGTCACTGGTGGCAAAGCTATCATATAATAGCACACAGAATAAAAATCAGGTTGCCAGAAACATACACTGTATACTTACCACAAATAGTATGCACCTTAAACATAAACCAATTTATGCCGAGGCACTTAAATACAGTCTTCCCAAACCCCAAAGACTTCCCAGACACTCCACCTACAAAAATTATCCTCATCAAACCAAAAAACACTAAACAAAATCAACATTTAGCACTATACATACACTGAGTTATGCTCAGTGGAGTCTCAACTAAAAAGCTCATAAGGCAAAGCAACACACTAACAAGGACTATCATCAGAGGGAACTCCATTGTATGACATGCTGATGTCCCACTCACCAAGGTGGACAGACAGAAAATAATGGTCAGTTACTTATAAGGATCCAGGATCTGTCAAGTTACACATGCACTCAAGTCACTGCAGAACACGCACCTGTATGACTCAGTCATAATCTATGTATTAAATAACCTGAGCAGTGCCTCCCCAGTCTGTTTGAAGAGAGGCATTAGGGAGCTTGCTGACTATGTGTAAAAGGTTGAAATGTGCCCAGCATTGAGCAGCATCCTGCCTTCACCAAGGATGATACCACTATGAACAAAAGATGACTGACTTTAATAATTGTCTTTGTTTCTGGTGTCATTCTAAGTGGATACAATATCTGTCAGCATGGGAAGATATGATTAATAAACTACGCTGCTTTGCCAAGAGTGGTCTGCACCTGTCCCCTCTAGGCTTTTGAATAGTGGCTAAAATGTTGCCCTCCCCATACAGCCTTGTTTAGGAAATGCCAAACTGACAAAACTTCCAGCATAGCAAAATCAGCCCGTGTAAATCTAAAGGTGTTACTGTTCGTCGATGCCAGGAGTTTAAACAAAAAGTTACACTCCCTCCAAGCTCTCAGCATCCTGGAGAATGCAGACATCTGTGCAGTTACCAAGACATGGTTTAAGACTGTGGCAGTGCAATGCTTCAATGCCTTCTGCACATTTAAACCAACAACTGCACAGACGGGGACTAAAGGTGGAGGTGTCTCAATCTACAGCAGTAACAAACTTACCTCTAGGTTGGTTAAACAGGATGAGGTACTACAGTTTCTTCATGTACAGATTATCATAGACAAAGTCTCATACCATACTCTAGCAAGCTATAGGTCACCTTCTATGCCCCAGGAAACCCATAGCTCATATTTATGCCTACTGTAGACATTCACCATTCAACCAAATACTATACTCACAGGAGACTTTAACTGGTAATGGTACACAATCCAAAATTTACAGGCACAGAGATTCCTGGACTTTGTAAACACAAACACCCAAGATCAGATAGTGCATATACCCACTAGAGGTATACATATAGCAGACCTGATACTCAGAAATATGGGAGAACTCTGCACCTCAACCAGTGTTTTGTGCTCTCTGGTAAGGTCAGATCACAAAGTGGTCTCTTTTGAAATAAAAATCAGTTTTGCAACCCCAGTAAACCTGTAACAGTTAGGAATGATTCCAAGGCAAACTACCTTTTATTAAGCAATAACTTCTCAAAACTTCAAGACTCTTCAATCACAGATAACACAGCAGCCTATGTGTAATTGTTCACGGAAACTCTGTCAGTGGTAGCATAGAAGCTGCTGTACCTACCCAAAATAAGCCAAAAATAAATTCTTAAAACAAACCACCCTGGTGGAAACCAAAATTAAACAGGATGCACAACAAAAGAAAAAAGGTCATAACTAAAATTAGGAATTATAACACCCCCAAGAATAATAAAAACTCTCTCATCAAATGAAATAGGCAACTAAGAGTGCCAACTAAGTCCAAGAAAGCCAATTGTGTGGTAAAAATAACTTTGAAGGCCAAGTACAACCATAAGGCCTTCTTTAGTTATGTCAGAAACCTCAAAGGCAGCACACAATAGTTTATCAAACTGGTTGTAAATGGAGACGTGTTCATGAAGCTGAGAGATTCTGGTTGATAAATTCAGCTCCAACTTTACCCCCTACTTACCACCAGCCACCTCCCAGGAAATACCATCTAACATAACCCCTCCAACTATCAGTGAGGAGCAGGTCCTAGCCGTGCTCTCTAAGGCCAAGAACACAGCTTCAGTAGGTCCTGATAATATCCCAGGCTGCCTCCTAAATAGCCATAAATATGACCTATTAGTGCCACTCAAGTCACTATTCAATTATAGCCTCTAAACAGGCTTTGTGCCACACAAATGGAAGAATGCAATGGTCATCCCTCTGCACAAGGGTTGACCATCAGCAGATCCCAGGAACTACAGACTCATTAGTCTGACTAGTCTCATATACAAACCCATGGAATAATTATCATGGACATGATTAACAATGAGAATAGGAAACCTTTAAGCACTGGACCCCACTCAGTTTGGTTTTGTCAAAGGCAGGTCATGCCTACTAAACCTTATTTATTAACTTTTACATCTATGTTAGATTTATGTTTCTGTGATATGAATTTGAAATGAATGAATGAGATTTGCCTTTTGTTTTATGCTAATGTCATTTATGTGAATGGGTATATAAGTTGTAGTAGTGGGACTATTATTTGTTCTGATGAAGCCTTATATGTATGATAGATGAAAGCACTTAACGTATGTTGAAACAATACATTTTGTGAAATTCTGAGTCTGCATTTTCACTTCAACACAGTTGTTTGGCTATTAGTTCTTAGAATACTTTCTGCTGCTTTATGAATATAATATTGTTTATCTTTTTTAATTTCTGCAAATCTTTTGGGTTTCTAATACCATGATGGGAGTGCAGGCCATTCCTAAGTCAAAGTATAATTAAAGTTCATGAAATTAGTATTGTTTCAGTCTTTGATGTTTGCCAGAAGTGCTCTTCGCAGCACCCACAATGTGCCCAGTAATGACTCCTTCTGCAATTCATACAGAGTTACATGTACTGGTAACATACCTAAATACAATTGTAGATTCTTTTTTATAAGACCCATTGCTCCTACTACTACTATTAGAACTGTCTGGGTATCATTCTTTCATACTGCTCTTGTTTCTGCCTGCAAATCCTGATAGTTATGACTTTGTGTCTCTCTGAATGCAAGACACTGTAGTCACTGGGTGTAGCGATTTCAATGATCAGTGCTACTTTTGTATTCTTTTCATGGACTACTATATCTGGTTTTCTCGCATCTATCTTTTGAAATGTTGGTAGTGGGTGATCCCATGTGATGTAGACTTCATCATTTTCTATAATGATTTGTGGCTCATGTTTCCAGTGCTTTTCAGCTACTTCAGTATTATAATCTTCGCACAATCCCCAGTGCAACAGTATTGCCACATTAGTATGCCTTTCAGTATACAGTCCTTCTGCCATTAGAATATCACAACCAGCAACAAGGTGTGTGACTGTTTCCAATTCTGTTTTACAAAACCTACATTTGTCTGCTTCTTCCACATGTTCAATGGGCTTTGTAAACCAACATGTACATAGCCCACTATCTTGGTCCGCCAATATTAACCTTTCATCTTTTGGTTTGAATCTGCCTCTCTTTAACCATTCTTGCATTCAATCCTGATCACACAGGGTTCTTCCAGGAGTTTTCTATACTTGCAACTATATTTATGCATTTTCCACATTTATTGCCTTTCCATCTAATCCTTCACCTTATATTCTTTCTTTTGTTTTTTTTGGCACATTCAGTTGCTGCCTGATTTTTATTTACTTCTGGTTTGATTTCCATTCCCGCTTGACGCCAATATGCTTCTGCTACACTAAGAAGGGAAGTCATCTTAGATTTATTCTCTTCATGTTTCAAAACTTGCACTATATTTGGGTCTTGTGAGGTCAGCAGATATGTATGCAGTCCCACAATTGCAGATCTATACATGTAATCAATTTCAAGTGGACCCATATCTCCTTCGGAACTGGGAATATATAATCTTGGTATGCACTGATTTTTATAAATCATTTGATGAGCCTGAAGCATCCTTCTTCTTGTCTAATCTATCCAGCACCTTTTGGGGTCAGTTAATTGCTCCAAAACTGTAAGTTAGGACAGGAAGAGCAAATTGGTTTATAACTTGAAATTTGTTCCTAGATATCAACGCTGTTTTCGGGATTAATTTAAGACCTCTAAAATATTCCTTAATATGTTTTATTCACATTTGTTCATGTTTTATTGCTGATCCTTCAACATTTCCCAAATATTTATCCACTCCCTCTTGCTCAAGTTCTTTTATATCACATTCTTGTCCCAAACTGAAGTTTTCTTGGTACTGCAGCTTTTCTGCTTTAAAGGTTGCTTTTGCACATTTATCAAGACCAAATGACATTCTTGTATCATCTGAAAAAGTTTTGACTACTTGCAGTTGTGCTTTCAGTTCCTCATCTGATGAGTTATACAGTTTTAAATCATCCACAAAGAGAAGATGAGAAGCTTTTACACTTTGTTGCTTTCTGGTAGCCAAATTATAGCCATAACCTAATCTGTTAGACAGCTTAATGGGTTAAGGACAAGGCAAAAGAGCAACGGTGACAGAGTTGCCCTGGAATATCCCCCTTTAAATTTTTATCCTTGCAATAATAATTTGTCTTTTATTATGGCTTAACTGCGAAGTGGTTTGCCACTCTTTCATGGTCAGTTTGGTGTAATTTATCACTGTAGGGTATATTGTATACATTTAAAGCACTCTTTTATCCATGAATGTGGGATACTGTCAAATGCTTTTTTGTAGTCAATCCATGCCATACTTACATTCTTCCCCTTCTTACAGTTCTCCACTATGATTTTATTTAGCAACAAATGATCCTTTGTTCCATATGAGTTTCTTTTATTGCCCTTTTGTTCTATTGCCATAATTGAGTTTTCTTCTAAATGACTATAAACTGTCGGCATCAATTCCAGTGTATAGTTTATACATTATCGGAAAGCAAGTTATTGGTCTATAATTTTTAGAGTAGCTTGCAGGTTCACTCTTAAGAAGGAGTATTGTTTTTCCTGTTGTTAGCCAGGATGGTGTCTATTTGGGGTGTCCATATAAATAGTTCTTACTCATGACTAACTCTTCATGCAAAGATGTTAATACTTCTAACTAGAAGTTAGGCACTACATCTGGACCTGGGCTTTTCTGAACTTTGTTTAAATCTCTCTGCCTGTTACTTCATCCCATTTCATATCCTGTATCTTTGAACTTCTTATCCTTTCTTTTACTTCTTCTATCTATTTAGCATCTTTCTTATGTTATTATTTTCCACAGGATCTTCATAAAAACTTCTTTAAAATGTATCTATTTCTTCTTTTTTTTGTGGTCTTTCAATTCCTTTTACCTTTGATATTTAATATTCTGTTCTATTGGAATTTAGTTTTCTGTATGGCTGTTGTTATTCTTCATAAGGATCTGCATCCAAAATCCTACTCTTTCCTTATTTCTTGAATTATCCCCATTCTGCTTCTTCATCATCCCTTTCTACTTTGAATTATAGCTTTCTGTTTGTGTTATGTATATGAACCTTAACCATGTAGCTCTAAACTATCCTTTCAAATCAGGTAATTCTAAACCACCTTCTTCTGTTGGAAGGATCAATTTATCCCACTTGACCCTTGCCCTTTTCCCCTTCCAGATAAATGAATTCAGCTCTTTATTAATTATTGTCCACATCTTCTTTTCTAGTTGATAAAAACATGCCTCACCAGTATATAAAACTAAAGGGACTAAAAACATTTTCACTGATTCTATCTTGATATCCATATCCACAAACAAGATCTTCCAGTTCCTAAGTTTTTGTATTATCTTTTGTTCAGTCTCTTTCCGCATATCATTAGCTGTCATAAAGGAATCCCATTTATTCCATACTCCTAAATATTTATTTTTATTGTATCCCTAGAAATATGGCTATTTCAGTACTAATTTATGTGTAGGTATATAGTTTACAGCTATAGCCTTTGTTTTTTCTTCATTAATTTTATAACCCCCAAAACTTGAAACTTTCTAAAGATGTTTCACAACCCTGAGATACCCTTTTCTGGCTTTATCAGGTACAAAGTAATATTGTCTGCAAATATAGCCAACTTTTTAATTACCATACTAATTATATATTTGAATTTCTTAGTCCTTTATTTTCTTTGCCAATTGCTCTAAATATAAACCAAGCAACAAAAGAGAAAGAGTACATCCCTGCCAGGTTCCTCTGTTTAGAAGCAACATGTCAGAAAGGAACCATCCCACTTTAATTGTATCAGGGATTGCAAATGATTTCATTGCCCTACTCTTAAAATCCCAGCTTATTCTGTTGAATGCTTTCTCTGCATCAAGACCTACTAACAACAGTAGTATTTTCTTACACTCTACATCCGTCTGGATCATCATTGTTCTATTAATATTGTTAAATATTTGCCTCCACTACATAAAACTACATTGATCCATATCTATCAATTTTGGCAATACCTTTTCCATTCTTTTAGCTATTATAGGTATAAATTCTCTATAATTGTGGTTTACAACTAAAATAGGCATATATAAAGCTGAGTCTGATGGGTCTTTACAATACTTAGGTGTTATATTTCTTCCAGGATGTTGGTGCTTCCCCTCCTTTTAAAATACTGTTAAACAATATCTTCCAGATCTTTATCAATTTCTTCCCTCCTAGTTTCCAAACTTCCACAGAAATACTATCTACGCCAGGAGACTTTCCTGCAAATTAATTGCATGTCACCATTTTTATCTCATCTTCTCCTGTCTTAACTGTTAATTGTTGAGCCTCATCTACCTCTAACCTTGGCATTCTTAAGTTTTCCCCTAAATATTTCTATTTATGCTCATTCTTGATTGCCACATTTCCCTGCTTTATACAAATTCTCATACAATTTCCAAAATATCTCTAAAACCTGTACAGGACCTCTGATTATATTTCTTGTTTTAGACTCTTTAAGTTGGGAAACAACCATTTCTACTTTCTGTTGCCAAAGTAGTTGTGCTGAAAATTTTTCTGCTCTGGAGCTATTATCAAAAAATAATTGCTTTACAGCAATCTTTCTAAACTCATGCATATTATCCAGATACTCTCTTATTTTCTCTTTAACACTCTGTAGTTGCAGCTCTTCTTGATTTGTGACAGTCCCCTTGTTCTGCAATACGTTAACCTTCTTCAGTTCCTCTAAATAATTCCTGTAACTTCATAACCATATTTATTTTTCTTTTACTTTTACCCTGTTTTAAACTCCACTTTCATTTTATCCCACTCACTAGCTATAACTTCAGAAGAAATTTCTGTCTTCCCTAACAACTATTGAATCATTTCCATTACCCATTCCTTAAATTGCTATCTTTTTAACAGGTAGGTTGGGAAGTGCCAGTATCTCATTTTTATATCTTTATTCTGCATTTTTATCTCAGTTGTTATTGGCCCCTGATATGAAATAGTTATTGGATGCATGCCAACGCTTTCAATAATGCTTAATTAATGTTCCTGTGAAGTATAATTTCTGTCTAGTCTGGCGCAGTTATTGTACCTTGGGGAGAAATATAAAAATTCTCTCAGAGTTCTTAGAACTGAATTCATGTCTTCCATACCAAATATTTTCATAAATTTCTTCAGAAATCTACCTTCTTTTGTTATATTTTCCTATCAAGGTTCCCCAGATACATCCTAACTGTTGTAAATCAAATTCCTGTCCCAACCCATAAGTCATATTCTCAGCTGAACGCTGATTATTTCTCCCAAAATGTTCTTAAGCTCCATTGTGGAAGTTGTAGGTGGAATATAAATACATGCCAGCATAATCTTCCTCCTTTTGCCCATTACTACCACAAGTCTACCAGTATTATATATTTTTTTCTCTTCTATCACTATTGGAGCTCCTTTAACAATTAGTATAAGTATTCTTCTTTTCCTTTTTCCCTGATACTCTGCTGAATATTTATTTATTTATTTATTGACATTTGATTATAGGGAAAGTCCGACTGGGTAGATACCCTGAAGAAAAAGCTCCAAATTATTACAAAACATTTTAAGAACAAAAAATTTACAATCTTCAAAAATGAAACAAAAATATGCAGTTTAAATAAGTATAACAAATTAGACAAAATAGAAAAACATTGGTAAAGAATTGATATAAGCTATATGACAATTATTTAATATTGAGATATATTTTAAAGAGTTTGTGGAGAAATTAAAGATAAGTTGCTCCAACAGAAACAGGAAATGCAATATGAAGTGAGGTAAAAACAGGCTTATGGTATATTTAGAAAGAAAGTCAGGGAAGCGAAACTGATAGAAGTAAGGAAGTAAGTGAAGAAAGGAGAGTAAGGAGATATAAGGAATGAAAAGGTACTTGTTTACATTTAGGGATATAGTTTATCCTGGTTTTGAGCCCCCCCGCCAAAATCCTTTCTTTATCAAATTCACATGCTCACTCTTTTCCAAATGTGTCACTTATAGCATTGCTATCTGTACTCTGCATTTCTTAATATGATTCAATACTCTTTCCTTTTTATCTATAATGGTGAGGCCATTAATCTTCCAAAAAAATATATTGATAGTGTAATCATTATAATAATAAGCTATTATTCCCACCTATTATATATGACAACTTTCTTAAATGTCTGTTTCCAGCTTTTATGTTACATGCTCCCATAAATGTTTAGCAGGTTGATATTTTTACAGTTGTTTCTTGTTATCTCCATTTGAACCTATGTCATACTGTGCAAGACTTTTTGTTTTAATGAAAACCCTCAAACAGAAATCCAAACACATTCCCAGAACACCCCTATAACTTATTAACTTAAACACACAAAATTTTGTACATCTCCAAATAATAAAGTTTAACCCTCCTTATAGGAACAATTGTCTCAAATTGACAGCTGCAAACACAGGCATTACCTAATCAAAAATTAAGCAGCAAAGATGTATGTTGCAACCTGTGCTCCTGCTTAAACTAGTTACATTCATTTCCTGTCATATCTTTATTCCCCTCCCAGAGGTGAAAAACAGCTTATATTTTTTCAGAAAATATTAACTTTTAAACTTAAAAATGTGCTCTTGTTTTATTGCCCATCCCTGTAGATGGCTTGCCTCCATGGAATCTTAAGAACAACATGTACAGCTGCCCTCAGATGCAGACTTATAAACTCACACTAAACATTTACTTGATAAAGGAACACTTTTCATTACTATCAGTGTTCTCTTATTTACTTGCTTACACAAAAATCTTTTTACTACATTAAGCCAAGGGCCTTAATCCAGACATTCACCTATGCAAAAGTAAGAGAAAACTTATTAACTCTAAATATATTATAATCTATCTATTTTACACCCCATCTCCTACCTCACCAACCTAAGATTGCAGCATATTAACTTAAACATGGTTTTGTCCAGTCATTATTCTATTTTAACATTGTAATGTCTACATTTCTTTAAAGTAAAAAAGAAGAAAAAAGGCACTTGTTTAATTTAATATTTTTATCATATACAGCAATAAATGAAAATTCATTACTGTATAGCATTCAATTTACATCATGGAATGCTTTATAAAACTACTGTTAAGAGCAGAAATTGTTTTACAGTTTCTATTTTTCCCTTTTCTTTTAATGTTCTTCCAAACATTAATGACATGAAGTGGGGTATATGCTTTTCAATCTCTCACACAGGTCCAGATCATGGTCAAATGGGGTCCAAGGCAGGGTAATTGATCAGGTCCCCCCATTCAGTACCCCCCCACAGCTATTCCAGTGTCCCATTAGTTGGCTATATCCCCCCATTTACCATAAAGACTGTTCAAACTTGTCAGTATGCATACTATTTCCTTCTCTACTTCTACAATGATTACAGATATTTAATTTAAGTTTTATTTCAATTTTTTTATCACAAGCACTGATAGCCATTTTCTAACCAAAACAATGGTCTCACAATGAAAACAGACTTAGCATGAACAACAGTAAACTTGTCTGCCTTTGAAACTCACATTCATTGAAACTGCATTGAAACCCACATTAACAGCAAATGCATCTGGCCAGTGACAGATTAAGTTTATGGGCTGTTTTCAAACCAGGGCTCTTTGCACACATTTTAGGACCATGCATACATGCACATGTTCCTTGATTCACTTTCCTTATTGCATTAAATTATATTCCTTGTATAAAACAGCAACACTTGTCAGATTGTGTTTTAAATTTGTAGTTTTGAACATTTTTCCACTAAGCAATAAAACAAAATGTAGAACCAATAATTATAAAACTACCCATTTCAGAACATTTCAACTATAAAAGTCCCCTCGCCTCTCAAACATCTATCATTACAGTCTACTAATATCAGTCAATGTGCAAAATCGCTGCTGAAGTAAAAGGTATCTGAATAATTCTACATTAAAGAGATCTGTAACTAATGATGAGATTGCTGCTGGCAAACAACTTTACATTTCTGTAGTTCATCAACAAATTCAGTGTCTACTGCCATAGAAGAATAAATTGCCTATGTTACATTAACAAACACAAAGAAAAGCATGATGTGCTGGTAATATTTCAATAGGGAAAGGCTGGCAAACTGACAACAGGTTCATAGTTACTAGCCATCTCATCCAAAGGAGGACACACTTAAGAGTGTGGTAGCTCCATCCCCTTTATTTTGCATGGTAGTATTTGCAATAAATCTACCTGTTGTGGGAAGAGAACCCACAACCTTCTGCACCAAAAGCAAGTATGCTACTGGTTGCACCACTAACACTAATAAACACAGCTCTGAAACTCTTTGCATGACATTGACAGACTGTAATCCTCAGCGATTAACAAAACAAATAAATAAATACAATTAGAGGAGACCTGGCAGTTCATGTGGAGGTATAAAGCACTTGCCTACCCTTAATTTTTAAGGTTCAGGGTTTGACTATAAGAAGAATCACTTCACTAAACAGGGCCCCTAACTGGGGCATTTTATACACACACACACACACACACACACACACACACACACACACACACACACACATGCACACACACACACACACACACACACACACACACACACACACCTGCTCTAAAGGGAAGAGTTGTGCACTCATCAGTGCTGCATAGTGATCCTATTTTCTCTGTATCCCCAGCTTCCCACATGAGTTTAGATGATGTTAGGACAACAAGGAGTTTTCTGGTGCTTATGGAAATCATGAAGTAAAGGACTTCTCCTACAGGGTCCTAATGCTTGCTATGTTTATATATATATATATATATATATATATATATATATATATATATATATATACATATATATTTATATATATATATATATATATATATATATATATATATATATATTTTAGTGAAGTTTGGGTCATCCAGCCAACATGACCCCCCCCCCAAGAAAATACAGGCCCCAGGCACCTGGCTAGGTTGCCTAGTGCTGGATCTGGCTCTACCCCCCAAGTATAAACAAGTCAAAATAGTCCAATCTTTCCACTTTTTCTTGTAAAGCCGTATTTTAGAAATGTGGTTGATGCTTTATAATATTACATTTATTCACTGATTTCAGTGTTGCGGGTCTTCTTCTTGCTCATCTCCAGCTCCCAACCCCAGACACTGGTTCAAGTCCAAAGTACTCATGATGCTTCTAGCCAAATCCTGTGCTTTTTTTCTGTCTCTCAGGCATTTTCCTTTGGAACATTAGAAAAGGTTTAACTGGAAAAGTCTTTGTATGAGCTTTATTATCAGAAGATCGAGAAGAAGAGTCCACTTCTGTTTGTTGGCTCACTTTGTTGGCTCACTTTTTGTTGGACAACTTTTAGTATTTCCCTCTTACCTGTTCTGCATCAAAATGACTGGTCTACCAGGAAAAATATTCTGAAGACAGCTGGATACAGCAGCTTGAATCTCACGCCTGTCTCTTGACATTCCCTGATTGCTGAAATAAATTTGCTTCTCTTCTGCCTGGTATACAGTGCATAATTATTTTCCACAAACATTCTATTGTCTCCAACTTTTAATACTCATCCCTTCTGCCACAGTTTTGTTAGGATCAACTCTTTCTGTTTGTATGATTGCATCTTTACTAATACATGTCTTTAGTGCTTTCTCATGGCAACATTTTGGGCATACATGTGATGTGCCTTTCAATTAAGAAATTCTACTGTGGAATATCAGTCTAGTTGCTTATTTGGGCATAATTATTCATAAAATTCACACAGTCTGTCCCTTCCAGTTTCTTTGGCACAGCAGAAAATCTTGGGTTTTCCCTATGTGCTCTGTCCTGTAACTCTACATTTTTTGAAACAGCTCTTCTTGAGCAGTCTCATACTCAGCCAACCTTTTCTTCCTTTCGACCTCTGATTTTTGCAGTTTTATCACATCTGAATAGCTGTTTAAAACTTCTTCAGTTTCCCACCTTTTATTTCAGTTGATATATTCCTTCAATTATTAATTTGTTTTAATCACCTCTGAGCACATTCAATTTACTTTTTCCTCTAGATTTATGATGTCATACACCAAAGATACTGAGTGCCTTTCTCACTGCATTGCTCTACTGACACCTCTTATAACAACATAACTCCTAAATCCTCCTGGAATCTTAAGCTTAGGTGGTATTACTTCATGACACATACATGATAGAGTGCCTAATAATTTTTTTCTATTATGTACATTTTCCTCACTCTCTAACTTTTCTTTAATTTTTTAAGTGGCAAGGGTGCCTATATGTAGACTAGTTGTTTTTTTTTTGTTTGTTTTTGTTTTGTTTTTTTATTTTCTTTTTATTATAACATTTTAATGAGCACAATTTGAAAGAAGAACTGGATAGAAGTAGAAAAGTACATCTTAGAACATAGGGAAGAAAATGTCTCACAGTCCTTTCTATGGCATTATTTGGATCCACTACATGTTCTGCATCTAGCACGATAGACTTTCACTTTGGGTGTAAAGTAAAAGCCATTCAATTGGTGTAATACTCTGAATGAACACTTACTTTTAATTCGATGTGAATGTGTTACAATATTTTCTGTATGTACTGTTAACTTCCCCTATAACACAACCATCTTCACAACAACCCCCTCCTACACATATGAAACATCTTACAGTTCTACAGCAAACAAGATAGTAGCAAAGACTGATGTCTCATAATGATCTTTCAGAATGAGTTAATTCTAAATTCATCAAGATTTGTAACTTCTCATTGTGTAAAGCTTTGAAGCCTAAACATAATCTGCCTCTTATAAAGGGGTAGTGAGTGGAAAATAAACCCAAGTTCTGAAGTCTATCATAATAGTTAAGATCTTGAATATCACATAGCTATCTAGAGAATTAAATCACCATTAGAATAGAAACAAAACATACATTTGACTAAATAACTGGCCTAACATTAGTTACAAATAATTTTGTAAGCAAAGCAGAAGATCTAGATTGAAAACCTCTGAAAATTTGGTCACATACATTTGGGGCTTCCGATTTGACCACTGAAACATTGGTTTTAAAATTCAAATTCAGTTTGGGGTTGATATAGACATCAAAATCATTATATGTGGGAGTAGTGATCCCTAATAAGATATGACTGACTTTCACAGTCCAAAAGACATGAAACTACATTACCTGCCATTGATGTTAAACCCATTCATAATCAGCTATTTTACTGGTCTACAATGATAGTTAATGAACATTTTACAGTCAATGTCAAAAGTAATAAATGAATCTAATGTAATATCATCTGCATATTTGGAAATCCAAATGTTTATTTTTAGACAGAAAGGAAAATATCATGTTGAAAAGTGCTGGGCTCATAACAGAACCTTGAGGAACCCCTGACTGAACAACAGCCCAGTAAGAATAATGGCTGCCACTTTTTATATTAAATTGCCTTTTAGAAAGCTATGAGTTAACCCAATTTAATATAAATGTATTAATACCAAGTTTTGTTATGCATTCTGTAATAACTGAATGTGGCATACTATTGAATGCTTCAGGGAGATCTAAATTTATTTGCATTACACCCAGCCCATTATCCACAGCCTTGCTAATATGGTCATAAAAACTAATAAGGCACATGGAGGTAGAGTATGTTTTAATAAAGCCCTGTTCATAGATACCCAGTGCAGTACTATGCCAGGGATTACTTTCAAGTAAGTTCAAAATACATCTTTTGAAACATTTGTAGAGTAAGGAAGTTGGACTTATTGGACAGTAATGGCCACAATATGACAACTCCCATTTTTATAAATTATTTTTTTTTCCAGACAGATGGAATAAAAAACTTTTGTAAGTGAATATTAAAAATGATAGTTAGTTGGGCCACCATATTTGAGCCTAGATGTTTAAAAAAGGATATCAACTATACTATCTAGGCCACTGCCACCATTACATTTTATTTTTCTTAAGGAAGCATCAACCATGATGTTTTCAGTAATAGGAGGACAAAGTAAGCCATCTGAACTATTATGAGTGTTACCTTGAGTAGTCAGTTAGTGTAAAATATCCATACTAGCAGGACAATATGGGGCCAGAAGGTTGGTAATGTTAACTAGGATACCAAAGTGCATGGAAAAACATTAGCCATATTAATAGGTTGAGCCTTAGACAGAGTTTACCACCCAATCTGAGCTACATACACAAATTACCTGACTCCAAGAAGACATGATCCTGACCTACTGGGATTGCTACCAGCCTCACACCATCCACAGGCTCTTGAACTCTCTCTACAAAGTTCTCTTCAACCTTCCTTTATGGTACTTGTCAACTGCTAACTAAGGTGCCATTGTTAGAAAGAAGACCAGTATAGGCAAAACAACCATGAACAGAGTTCATAAAACTGTACAACATTTTAGGATTCTTGTGTCAAAAAATATGTTTTTTCTTAATTTGCCATGCATTCATGAACGGCTGATTTCAGTTTTCAACAGGCTGCACTGAAACTAGTTGTTCTGGCCCTAGGTTAATAGTGTTTTTTATTTAGTCTATACATTTTTGTTTCTTCTTTAGCAAATTGATGACAGGCATAGTCAACCAAACAGGAGTGAGCACAAAAGGACTGAAGCTTCTAATTATGTTATAGCAATTCAGCAAAGATGTATATTTTGATTCATTACAGTCCCAGCAATGCAAAGGATCAGGATTATAAATTTCCAACCAAACATCAGGTATAAATTCAGAATTTAAATGGGTTGTATCCAGGGATAAGAAGATGAATTGAACAATGGGGGGGGGGTTGTGCCCTGTTAGGAAACAAAAGATGCAAAAATGGAAATCAATATGAATGGACATATAGGAGTGATGTTGGAAATGTGACTCACATTATGAGTGATCAACAGCTCCACAGTGTTGTTGTTACATGTTAGAAAATCAACTCATTGAGACACACTGTGCAAGGAAATGTATCCAGAAGCTCCCCCTCAATGAGACAACAGCCACCATCAATTCTCCAAGCTATGTGTAAGTAATTAAAGTCACCTAAAAGAATTATGTTGTTATTAGTTGCTTAAATGTTGCCCAGATCCTGAAGAAAATATATTATTTGCTGATCCAGATTGATTCTGGGACTCCTATAGCAAGTAATTAGTTTCACACATTGACTACTTTTCTGAGGTCCCAGGCAGGGGTGTAGCCAGAAATTTACAATTTGTATTCAAACTTAATACTGTTGCCCCCTCCACCCAACTATCATTATAAAAATGTACTCAACCCTCAAAATGCTACCCTCCATATATAGGAAGAGGACACTTTGTTTTTAACTGATACAATTTACACCCATAAAAAGTTATTTTTAGACGTGTATTCCTTTCACCCAAACATTCTTTGTATACCTGTATACTGTAAATATTTGTTTATACAGTTGAAAATATTCTGTACTTTTTTCAGTGTTGAAGTTTCCAAGATATGATTAGAAAAAAATGTGTTCATTTGAGTACACTGAGTATGTCTACCTACACTCTTGGTCCCAGGGTAACTGTGATGATCTCACTGTTGTTAATACAAGCGTCTAACTTGACCAAAACTGAATCACATACAATAATGACAACTCAGCTCCCAAAAATGTTAGTTCTTAGGCACTCAGTTTTTTGAAATCTGAGGAAATTAAACTGTTACACTGTCAAGCATCTGTAATAACCAGAACTTTGAAGTCATATAAATAAGCAAGAAGATGACGCTCATCTGCTTTCTTATTTAGACTTCTGGTGTCTGAATATTAAACTTTCAAAAGGTTATTGGCTCCCCTAAATTTCTGCTGATAGCATTTGATTATTGATAGGCCTAAAAATGGTTTGCAATGGCTAAGTTTTGTAAAATGTTTGCCACCAGAATAATTCAAATGGATTCCATAAAAGGAAAAAATCTGGACTTGACATTCCCTACCCCATATAGCCCACTGCTACCTCCTTACTAAAATGCCCCACCATATAAGCATCCAAGGAACTCTGGGACAAAACTGGGTCGCACAGCTAGACTTGTGAAGACCCTGGTGGTTATTAGTCCAGTATAAATCTATGAAACTATGTTGCAAAAAAGCTTCACAGCTTGAGACTTCATCATATTGTTCCTTACACAAAAGTCTCTCAGCCATTTGTTGAATAAAAGATCCTTTGTAAACTGATAGTCTGTTAGATTGGAGAAGGGAGAATTTCACTAAAACAGATTGTTACACTATGTTAACAGCAGATTTCAGATATCACAGAAACTTATTTATGTAAATGAAACAATGGAGTTCTGAAGATGTAATTTATACCTGCTTGAATAACTAAAGATACTTTAATATATAGATTCTGAAGAAGTCCATGGGGCAAAAGCATTAAATACGGATAATTTGAATTAAGTCTGAATCTCAATGTGTTTGGTATGAATGTTTTGCTGCATATCCTATAACACTTTCTTTAGCATGTTAGGGATTTCTGTCAATTTTAGGGTTCCCAGACTGGAGATTGTAATTTTTGACTTGTGCACACAAGAACTATGTCTGATTACTTTCTTAAACATGGGATTCTTAAGAAAAAGTACATTGCTTTAGGAAATGAGGTCAGTGACCAGACCAGATATCCGAGTCATAACTGGACTGAAACTGCAAATGATAACATTACCTCCCACTGCTCTTCTTTTTAAGTTTTCTAAACAATTGAATCTGACTGTAGTTACAAGACTGTCTTAGGCTTTTTGATCCTCTCTCCTGATTTGTAAACATATTTTTCACATCTAAGCTTTCAGACATCATGTCTTGATTTATAATTATAGCATTATTGGCTGTGTTAGCAAAGTACAGGGATATATCAAGGAGCTGTAATCCTGCTTCCTATGTACTCTTGTTCTTTACACTCAGCTTAACTCTAGGCCTGAAAGTAACATATTATATATAGGTTACTATCAAAACATCTCAACAGGTAAACCTAAAGCTATCAAAAATGTGGTTTACATGTAAGATGTTTGGAATATTAATTAGGTTGGAATATTAACAACCTAATTAAGGAGAAGTCAAATTTGACTTCACAAGACTGTTATCCCCTGTATAACACTATGTACGGACCTGATCCGTACTGCGCATCGCTAATAATATTGTTTTTGCAGGGGGGCAAGCCCCCTGCACCCCTCTGTGGGGGGCTGCACCCCCCACACCCCTGTACCTTATATATTCCAACTCCGAGATCGCACTACAGCGTGGAAAAGGGTATATCTTCCAATCCGCACTGTCCTGCGATCTCAATATAAACATCTTCCATGTATGAGCAAGTACACAGTGACATTTGCTGAACAGGGGACTCAGAATTGATGGTTGGCAATATGGAAACTAACGTTCGGCATTTCCATAGTCGCCTAACCATCATTCAGCATATATATATATATATATATATATATATATATATATATATATATATATATAAAACAGCATCATCAACTGAAGAAGGGAAATTGGTCATTGGAACCTTTTCTATGAAAGTCCCAAGTAGGAATTAAAACTGTCAGACTTTTATTTGTCTCTTTTTTAACATATTACCCCATCATGACATCAGATCATTCCTGGGTAAGTGATGAGCCAGCTACGAGTTATCAAGGTTACTACTTTAGAACACACACTGCACAAAGATTCATATACCATAATTTGTCTTGGTTGTTTATTGGTTTGAAGGGATGGATGAGTTTGACATTTCTTTATAGTTTTATATTAATTTGACATTTTGTATATTCATTTGTTTGGAGAGACAATTGATTTTTGACTAGCAACACTGCAGAACCAAAATACTGCCTACAATCTCACGGTTTTGCTTATGCACTACACCTCGTTAATTCTAAATTATTCTTATCCATTCTATCCCACTATTTTATACAAAAACAATATTGTTTCATATTACTGTGTACTTAAATGATTCATAACACAATGTAAGTATATATGTATGCTATTTCTCTCTGTATCTTGTAGAGCTTTTATCCCCAGACCTCTGGTGAAATGAGGTTTTCCACTCAGGCACTCTCCTTGTCAACAAAATAAAATAAATAAATAAATAATCTGTAGTGCTTCTAATGTATTTACACCTTTATATACTGTGCCTTAATGGTGTATTTCATATTTGAGCCACTTTTCACATCAGTTGGATTCATGCAATACAACTATAAATTAAATCAAATAGTAGAAACATAAAAACAAAAACTAAGTGCCTTATAAAGCCTTTACTGCCTGCCTAGAATTTATCTTGCATTAAGAAAATGTGAATAATCGCATATGAATCCCCAAGTTACTGTGACTAAATTAAATTATTTTCAATGCACTAAAGATAGTGTTTTAAAACTGAAATGTAGTACATACTATTGTCTAAAAGACTTATTTCAGTAAAATATTGTATGGTACTTTGCACTGAAAGCAATTACTAGCAGCATGACATTAGGAGATGCAATTTTTTTTGTAATTTTCTGGCTCCTCCATCTATCACAGAAAGAAAACCATGCACAGCCTCAAGTAGACAAGTTGGTTGAAGTTGCGACTTGATCAAAATTTAATAAGAAAAGGCATTTTTTGCAGGGGGTAATTCCCTACTGTATCCCCTTACCCATAGCCCCTTGTTTAGATATAATGACTGCAGAGTCACAGAACCACAAAAGAAAAACTATGCCAGCAAGGATTTCCTACAGAAAACAGCAGATGGGAAGCTGCATGTCAGGAAATAGAAAATGTATGAATTTAAACATGTCCATTTTGCATTGACCAAGAGTTGGGCGAGTAACTTACCTACACTACTACTGTAGCGTGCAAATATGCAATGATAATCATTGTTTACAAATGCATGTTGATTATACTATAAAGATAATGTTTCACTTTAATGAATAATCTCTTTACAAGGTCACTGTGCCTTTTGAGTTAATTAAAGTATGGCCAAACTTTAAAATTCCTAACCTGTAATTTTGTTAGTAATGACATTTATCTTATTGCCTATGTACTTGCAGATCTCAGCAATGAATTTAGGGAACATTAGCAAGTCTCTGATTTCATTGGCTGTATTTCCCCTTGTGTTGCCTAATTACAATATGCTACTGCCATTTTTGTATTTATTTTCCTGCCATCTTCACAATGAAGGAATGGAACAGTGCTTAAGGAATACATACTATGGGTTGCACAAATGTACAATTCTGCCTAAATTCTGCAAAGGAATGGTATCCCAGCATTCTGTACACAAAGTGTAACCCAATCATTTTTCATAGCATGAGACTCAGAACTGTTATGGAAGTCAAACAGCATTCTTCAATGAGACTGTAGTTACACAAAGGTGTTTCTACTGCCAGCAAATACAACAATCATAATCAAATTTTTGAAAGCTGCTTAATAGTTCTATAATTCTTTTTGTGAAAGATACAATAATCACAGAAATAATATTTAATTATTTCTGACTTTATTCAGTTTAGCTCTAATTTTAGAGCATAGCTATGCATCGTCATTCAGAGTAAAAGCACAAACTGGGTTTATGACAAACTAGGTGCTCCATCTATAGAAACAGTGATGGAGAACAGTTCTGGCAAAAGGGGGCATGATTTTTTTTATGTGATTTAGAATCAGTATGATTGTGCATGTGTTACGGATTAATGCTCAGTAGTGAGAGCTGCCTTGACCAATAGAAAGCTCTTTTCTTAGCTGCCTATTTTGTAAGACGCTGCTAATCACTTCATTAAACTTTTAATTATTCATGTACATAGTATCACTTAATGAATCAAGGTCTGCATCAGTAAGCTGAGAAGAATGAAAAAAGGGTAGCAAGTGGCTTTGTTTAAAAATGGAATGATGCCCCTCCCCCACGTTTGCTGTTATTTCATTAAGGTACAGTCTTGGTAATGTTATAATTAGATGTGTCACTGGAATCATTGAAAAAGGTTGTCTTTGTCATCTTAATTATCGTTACAGTCTCCATGTAAACAATTTCATACGTAATGTCTCTGGTCTTGATAACATGATCAAAATGTGAACCACTGAAGTCATCATGCTGTGGATTGTTCTGAAACCAGGGAATGACTTAGGTACACCTAGAGGCAATATCCTGCAATTTATTTAAGCGCATCTTAAATATACAGTATGTATGGTAGAGAAAAAAAAAACAAATAAGAGTTACAGAGCAAAGCAGGATACAATACCTACCAAAAGCAATTGCTTTCCCATATTTACATGTGTAGAATATAACTCAGGGATTGAGTTAGTGATTGAGTCTGAGCATTCTGGGACAGACTGGTGCCCTGTCTAGAATGGGTTTTAATGCCTTATACCTGTCAGCTATTGGAACAGGCTCCAAATTCCTAGTGCTCTTGTAAAGAATAAAGTAGGTTACTGGAAATTGGATGGATGGATGGATGGATGAATGGACAGATATTTCTAGTGGCAGTTATGCAATCAGTATGCTAATAATGCTTGCAAAGGATTCTGCTGTGTATCTAACTGTAACTTTACAATTCTGTGTATTTCACAAAATATATAGACAAGACAACACAAAAAAACATTTACGGGTGATTTATTCTTAAGTTCTTAACACAGGAAACATTACGTTTTCTCCAGGCACATGCTATTGCAGTCATTAACACTGATATTAAATTAAGTAATGAGTTGTCAAGTGACTTTCATGGTATCTTCCTTTTTTAATTTCTCCAAATATTTTGGGTTTCTAATACCATGATGGGAATGGATCTCATTCCTAAATCAAAGTACGATTAAAGTTCATGAAATTAGTATTGTTTCAATCCTTGATGTCAGCCAAAAGTGCTCTTCACAGCACCTGCAATGTGCCCAGTAATGACTCCTTCTGCATTTCGTACCGGGTCACATGTATTGGTAACATATCTAATTGCGACTGTAGATACTTTTTTTATAAGACCCGTTGCTCCTACTACTGTTGGAACTATCTGGGTATCTTTAATCCCCATTGCTCTCATTTCTGCCTGCAGATCTTGATATTTTACGACTTTGTGTCTCTCTGTATGCAACACACTGTAGCCACTGGGTGTGGTGATTTCAATGATTAATCCTACTTTTGTCTTCTTTTCATGGACCACTATATCTGGTTTTCTAGCATCTGTCTTTTGAACTGTTGGTAATGGGTGATACCATGTGATGCAAACTTCATAATTTGCATCACATGGGATAATAATTTGTCCTTTATCATGGCTTAATTGCAAAGTGGTCTGGCACTGTTTCATAGGGTGGGAGGTTGGCATAATGGTGAAGGTGTTTACCTTACAGAGACAAGGTGCAAGGTTTGATTCTCACATGGGGTAATTGGCTAGGCTTACAATGGCCCACAAGGGCAGTTAGCCTAGAACTAATCTATGAACTAATCTATGAACCTATGATGCTTTGTGGCTCATGTTTCCAGTGTTTTTCAGCCACTTCAGTACCATAATGTTTGCACAATTCTCAATATGCCTTTCAGTATACAGTCCTTATGCCATTAGTATGTCACAGATAGAAAGAATGTGTGTGACTGTTTCCAGTTCAGTTTTACAAAACCTATATTTGTCTGTTTCTCCCACATGTTCAATGGACTTTGTAAACTAAAGTGTACGTAGCCCACTACTTTGGGCCGCCAATATTAACCTTTCATCTATTGGTTTGAATTCGCCTCTCCTTAACCATTCCTGTGTTCATTCCTGATCAACATGAGATTCTTCCAAAAGTTTTCTTTTCAAGGACCACAATATCCATTTTTCTAGCATCAGTCTTTTGAACTGTTGGCAATGGGTGATCTCATGTGATGTAGACTTCATCATTTTCTATGATACTTTGTGGCTCATGTTTCCGGTGTTTTTCAGCCACTTCAATACCATAATGTGTGCACAGTCCCCAGTGCACATGTCTTGCCACATTATTATGCCTTTCAGTATACAGTCCTTTTGCCATTAGTATGTCACAACAAGCAATGAGGTGTGCAACTGTTTCCATTTCTGTTTTACAAAACCTACATTTGTCTGTTTCTCCCACATTTTCAATGGACTTTGTAAATCAGCATGTAGTAGCCCACTATCTTGGGCCACCAACATTAACCTTTCATCTCTTGATTTGAATTTAGCTCTCCTTAACCATTCCTGTGTTTGATACAGATCAACATGAGGTTCTTCCACAGGTTTTCTATACTTGCAACTATATTTATGCATTTTCCACATTTCTTGCCTTCTCATTTGGTCCTTTACCTTATATTAGTTTCATTTGTTTCATTTGTTTGTTTTCTGGCACATTTAGTTGCTGCTTGATTTTTATCTACTTCTGGTTTGATTTCCATTCCTGCTTGATGCCGATATGTTTCTGCTAGATTAAGCAGAGAAGTCATCTAAGATTTATTCTCCTCATGTTTCAAAATGTTCACTACTTTTGGGTCTTGTGAGGTCAGCAGATATGTGTGGAGTCCCAGGATTGCAGATCTATACATGTAATCAATTTTAAGAAGGCTCATCCTTACTTCAGAATGGGGAATATATAATCTTGCTATACACGGATTTTTATAGATCATTTGGTGACCATGAAGCATCCTTCTTGTTTTCCCGTCTAGTCTATCCAACACGTTTTGGGGCCAGTCAATCACTCCAAAACTGTAAGTTAGGACAGGAAAAGAAAAGTAGTTTATAGCTTGGATTTTGTTCCTAGATATCGACGCTGTAGTCAGGATTAATTTAAGTCTTCTAAAGTATTCCTTACTAAGTTTTATTCACATTTGTTCATGTTTTATTGTTGATCCTTCATCAATTCCCAAATATTTATACAATCCCTCTTATTCAACTTCTTTTATATCACATTCTTGTCCCAAACTGATGTCTTCCTGGTGCTGCCGTTTTCCTGCTTTAACAGTTGCTTTTGACATTTAAGACCAAATGGCATTCTTATATCATCTGAAAAAGTTTTGATAACTTGCAGTTGTACTTTCAGTTCCTCATCTGATGAGCTATACAGTTTTAAATCATTGACAAAGAGAAGATGAGAAGTCGTTACACTTTGCTGTTTTCTAGGAGCCAAATTATAGCCATGGCCTAAGTTGTTATGTAGACAGCTTAATGGATTTAGGGCAAGGCAGAATAGCAGCGGTGACAGAGAGTCACCCTGGCGTATCCCCCTTTGAATTTTATCCCTGGGATAATAATTTGTCCTTTATCATGGCTTAATTGCAAAGTGGTCTGGCACTGTTTCATGGCCACTGTAATATAGTCAATCAGTGTAAGGTATATCTTAGGGTTCCTATTATACAGTCGAAGATGCAATCCTTCAAATGCATCTTGATCAAACCTGAAAGCACGAAACAGCAAAATAGTGAAATGGCATATAAGCGATTTCTTTCCCTGGGAAAGAAATTGCTTGGCCGACTCCGTTACTTTGCTGTTTTCCTCACTGTAGTTCAATCTCGGAGTTGGTATATTTAAGTAGGGGGGGTGGGGGGCAAAGCTCCCCCACTTTACATAATGTTTTGAAGTTTTTATTTTTATTTATTTATTTTTTTTTGTGGAACAGCGATTTTTCACTTTACGTAATGTTTTGAAGTTTTTATTTTTATTTATTTATTTTTTTTTGTGAAACAGCGATTATTTTCCCTAGGAAAAAAAATGCTGTTCCAAGTGTTCAGGATTGCAAGCTTTTGCTTACATGGGGTCGATAAATCAGCGTTCAATTTTTTTAAGCATTCGCTGATTTAATATAGACCCATATCTTGTACATTTTTGAGCACTCTTTTATCCATGAATGTGGGATACTATCAAATTTTCTTGTAGTCAGTCCATGCCTTACTTAGAGTCTTCCCCTTTTTACAGTTCTCAACTATGACTTTATTTAACAACAAATGATCCTTTGTTCCATATGACTTTATTTTATTGCCTGTTTGTTCTACTGCCATAAGTGAGTTTTTTTTCTAAATGACTATAAACTCTGTCGGCATCAATTCCCGTGTATAGTTTATACGTAATCAGAAGGCAAGTTATTGGTCTATAATTTTTAGGGTAGCTTGCAGGTTCACTCTTAAGTTGTTTTTCCTGTTGTTAGCCAGGTTGGTGTCTGCTCGGGATACACATATAAACAGTTTTTACTTATGGCTAAATCTTTATGCAAAGATGTTAATACTTTTAACCAAAAGTTAGGTACTGCATCTGGGCTGGGGTTTTCCAGTTAGAGGCCTTTCTTAACTTTGTTTCAATCTCTCTGGCTGTTGCTTCATCCCATTTCATATCCTGTACCTTTAAACTTCTTATTCTTTCTTTCTTTTACTTCTTCTATCAATTTAGCATCTTTGTTATGTTCCACAGGATCTTCATAGATACTTCTCCAAAATGTATCAATTGTTTCTTTTTTTGGCAGTCTCTCAATTCCTTTTACCTTGTTTCCCAATTCTCTATAAAACATTTTTGGGTCATCAATAAATTGCTTATTTTGTACTTTTTCTTTATATTTATAGGTTCATAGGTAGGTTCACAGGTAGGTACTAGGCTATCAGCCCTAGAGCCTATATAAGCCTAGCCAAAAAGGTACCCTGGCTTTTGCCATCCAAGAAAATTATTTTCCTGTGCCCCTGTCGAGCAGAGCCACAGAGGTGATCCCTGGGGTGAATTTCCTATTTCCCATCCAATCATCAAGATTTTTCTTGAAGGGTGCTAATGAGGAGCTTTGTTTGATATAGATAGGTACTTTGTTCCAGAGTATGGGAAGTCTCTGGGACAGAAATCTATCCCTCCAGCATGTTCTGTTTATTGTGGTGACAAGGTTTAGATCCCTAGAGCATGTAGCTCAGAGGGATTGGGATTTCTTTAAGTGGAGCATGTTCAACAGCTCTGGGTTTGACATAGCTTTGTATGTTAGGCAGAGATCTCCTCTGAGTAGGTGATATGCGACAGAGTAAAGCTGGAGTTTTTTGAGACGGTCTGCGTACGGCATCTGTTTGAAGCCAGTAATCCTCTTTGTGAGGTATTTCTGTGGTCTTTCCAGTTGTTGTAGATGTCTTGTGAGGTACATACCAAAAGCGGCTTTGTACTCTATAATGGGTCTAATGAGTGACAATTAGAGGGGAACAATGCTCTCTTTTTTCCTGGATGAGAAACCTTTTGTGATGAGGTGTGCCACATAGAAGGATTTCCGGACTACTGTGATGATGTGATTATCAAAGGAGAGACTACTGTCCACCTGTGTCCCAAGGTTTCTTATCACACTTTCGGTGTTAAGTAGACTACCACCTATGTGGTAGCTCATGGGTACAGAGTTTTTACCAAAGGGGATGACAATACACTTTTTGGCATTGAGCTTGAGGCCATGGCTTTGCACCAGGCATCTGTCGCAGTGAGGCCCTTTTGTAGAATGTCCACATCATTAGGAGTTTCAGTTATGGCTCCTAGTTTGCAGTCATCTGCAAACTTCATTAGCTAAAGACCTTCTGTGTTAGCCTGTACTTCAGAAAAGTAGATACCAAACAGGAGAGGACCCTTGACTGAACCCTGTCGTACTCCACTTGTCACTCATCTGAAGTCTGATTTGGAGTCTGCTACTTTCACAGTGTGGGTTCTGTCAGTGAGCCAGTTGGCAACCCATCTTGTGACATAGGGATTTATACCTAGTTTAGTGAGTTTATCTATAATTCTAGAGTGGGGGATGGTGTCAAAAGCCTTGGTGAGATCTAGACAGGCTGTGTGACCCACCTTACCCTCGTCTACGGCTTTGGTGACTGCTTCAAAGAAGTCAATCAGGTTTAGGAGACATTATCTGCCTTTTACAAATCCAAACTGGATGGGGTCCAGAGTCTGGAGATTGCCAATGTTTTGTTTATAAATTCCATGATGCTATGTTCCATGGCCTTGCAGACCAGGCTAGTTAGGCTAATGGGGCAATAGTTCCTGGGGTCCGTGGTGGCACCCCCTTTGTGGAGTGGAATAACCGTCCATGTGCGCCATTCAGTGGGCACAAAGCCTGAGGTGAGGCTATGATTGAACATGGTGCTTAGGTGGGGTGCCAGTTCATTCTGTAGTTCATGTAGAATGCAGCCTGGGATGTTGTCAGGTCCCATGGATGCTGTGTTCTTGGCTTTGGAAAGTGTGGTTTTTACTTGTGCAGCCGTGATGACAGGAACTTTGCATTCTTCCAGTATAGAGTTGGACCCTTTAGGGAGTGGGGGGTAAAGTTAGCACTGAACCTATCTGCCAGGATGTTGGCAATATCAGTTGGTTCTGTATACTTAGTGCCATTGTGCTGTAACTCAGAGCAGATCTGAGTGTTGCCATTGAGATTCTTGACATAGCTATAGAATGCTTTGTGGTTGTCTTTAGAATCAGTGGTGATTTTGTTTTCATAACTAGCTTTGGAGGATTTTATGAGGGATCTCAGCTTCTTACTGAGGCTGACCAGGGAGTTCTTCCAGTCATGGTGTTTTACTCTTTTTTGCAACAGTTTCTCTCTTCTGTTGTAGAGTTTGTTTATGGCAGGGGACCACCAGATTAGCTTCCTTTTTTTGGAGGATAGCATCTTGGTTCTGTTAGGGATAGCACAATCCATGCACTTGTGTAAGTGCTTATAAAGTGCATTTGTGTAGGATTCAGCAGTTGTACCTCTATTGTCCATCTGCATGGGGGTTGTGAAGTTTGCCACTTCTGTCTTAAGAAGCATGAAGTTGGCATTGGAGAAACTTTTCACGGTGGTTTCCCTAATGGGGAGTTGGGGTGGGATGTGGATGTTTAGGCTGATTAGCTTGTGGTCGGATCTGACCAACGAGGAATTGACCTCTGGTTTGGAACACTAGTCGCCCATGTTGGTAATGGCCAGGTCTAGGGTATTGCTGCCCCTGGTAGGAGTGTGGTTAAATTGATCCAAGGCGTTGGAATTTATGAATTCCAGAAAACATTAAGCAAAAGAGTTGGTACGAGTAGTTTTCACAGTTAATGGTGGGGTAGTTGAAATTGCCCATTATTAGGGTGTTAGGTTGTACCCTAATATTTTCCAGTGTATCAAGAAATGAGGAGTGGGAATCCTGGGGTATGGTGGGGGATCTGTAGCAAGTTACAATTTGGATTGTGGTCTTGCCCAGAGTTAGTTGCACTTGTATAATCTCTGATGCATTATGCTGAGCAACTAGCCTGAAGATGTGGATATCCTTAATGAATATGGACACGCCTCCACCTTTAGTGTTTTGGTCCAGGTTAGGTGACCGAAAGGTGTGGTATGAATAATAGCCTGGTAATGCAGGGGTGCTCTCTGGAGCCTTGAACCAGGTCTCTGTTACTGCACAGATGTTGATGTTCTCCATTTTAAGGAGTGCCTCGAGTGAATGCATTTTCAGGTTTAGACTTCTAGCACTGAGTAGCATTACCCCAGATTTTGCTTGCTTGTACCTGTTAAGGTGGTGAATTTGTCATTTGAACCTTGCCTAAAAAAATTTTAAAAAATGTATCTACGTATCTTCAATGTTTTTCTGCCTGTGCTGAGATTTCTAGTTTGTTATTTGTGATAGTGCACGACAGATCCTTGTCTGTTCTAATACTGCACATTGCTTTTATCACGTCTGTCTTTCTTAGCATTTTTGTTGATTTGTCCCCTCTTCTATAGTCTTCTAACAGTGACACGTCTTGTCTTAATTGCTTTATACTTTTCTCTATTCGATACTTACACAATGGTATTCGATTTCTCCCCTTCCTTTCCCTCACTACCATGTGTTCTTGTGGTAGAACTTTATCAGTTATTAATTTAGCTGCACAGTAATATATCCTGTTTACTTCTGTTATATCGCATGGATCTCTAAGGACAGTCCTAATTACAGTGTTCATTTGTGTTATCAAACTTCTGACTTTTGGGTTTTATTGACCTTCTGCAGTCTATTCCTTTCATTGATCTTAATATGTCTATCTATGTCTATTAAATCAAGCAACTCTTCTCTTAACTCATTTTCTTCTAAACTGAGGGCACATTTTTTTGTTTTCCATTTCCTGCCGGCATTCTGTAGAAAGTTCTATAGCATCTTCCTGTGGCGCATTCTCTTCAGATTCATCCTGTTCCATCCATTGCTCTGTCATATGGGAACTCACTGGCCTATCACTCCTCAACATTGACTGCATCAGAGTTTCCACAGTTTGCTGTTCCTTCTCTTGCTGTCCATATTCAAGTGAACATTTATACTAGTTTCCTGTGTAAGGCTCCAAAATATCTTCATATGGCATCTGACCAATTGCTTCCCTTTTCACTGGTTTCCCCTTAATTTGGATATGCATTGCCCTATCCTGTTGTGCTTTCTGAATTAGATTTTCTACACTGAATCCTTCACTTTGCAGGTACTCCATAACCTCAGTTTCTATTTCTTTAACTTCTCCATTACGAATCTCCTTTTCTACTCTTCCTTTGTCATCTTATTTTTTGTATTGTAAAGTTTTTCATGTCTGGATTCCTTTGCCTGTATTTCTCATCAAATATATTTAGTGCTGCTCTTTTTATATTAATTAGTTTTGCTTTCTCCTTTGCATAAATATTACACCATATTAAATCTCTTTCTCTTTCCCATGTCCGTATTTCTTCTTCAGATGTTTCCTGATCTTCCTGCTTCTTCTTACTTTGGGGACTCACTCCGTCATGCTGTGATATAACCTGTATTAGACCTTCTACACCAAATCCTTCACTTTGCAGGTACTCCATAACTTCAACTTCTATTTTTGAACTTCTACTTTACTAATCTTCTTTTCTACATTACCTCTTTGTGATATTATTTTTTATTGTGAACATTTCTATATCTGGATGCCTTTGCCAGTGTTTCTCTTTGAATATCTTTGTGGCTGCCTTCTTTATATTGATTACTTTGGCTTTCTCATTTGCATAAATATCGCACCATATCAAATCTGTCTTTCTTTCCCATGTCCATTTTTCTTTTTTAGATTTTTCAAAAATCTCTAGGTTTTGTTGTTTATATTTTCTCACTTCCTCAGATGCTTCTTTTTCCAAACAGATCAAAGTTTCTTGATCTATATACTGTTTTTCACAAAAGTGTTGTATTAATTACTACACATTTTTATTTGAAGCTTCTGGCAGTTTTTTTTTGTGGAAGTATTTTTTTTCCTCTAATTTCTCTCTTAATCATTTTGTATATCTTGTGTCTGGAAATTCTGGGCTTTTTGAATAATAGTAACAATATATAATTTCTTTCTTATCCTCAATAATCCACTTTATCGTCTTTATGGTTCTTCTTTGACCTATCACTTTTTGTGATTTTTGTGGACTACTACTTCCTTCTACAACAGTGGGCCATCCTCCCCCTAGGCTTGGCCTGGCCTCATTGTAGTTTGATATGCTACTGAGTAGATGATATGGTGTGAAACTGGAATTTTTATGTTCCTGAGTTTGAGCTGTCAGTTTTCAGGAACTCATTTCTCAGAGATCACAAAATTTAACAGAAGCATTTGCAATGGCAAGTTGTATCAGTTATTTTTGAGGCGTTATGAATAGTAAATAGTTAAATGCAAAATCCTGAGCCTAGTTTTTACTCATTCTAGACTGTTTGATGAAACATGACAAGTATTTCTGTGAATGGATTACACTTTAAGTTCTTTGTATGACCCTTTTGGTTATCCACTTCTCCAATGGTATTGTCTAGGCCTAGTCATAGCCTATTGCAGGCTACAGGTATTCACATTTTTGCCTTATTTAGATGGCTTGTTATTTCAAAGTGACAGCAATCTCTCACTTGTGTGAGAGATCTCATTCACAGACTGTGATTTCTGAAAAAACTTCCAAAAGTCTTATCAGACTCCTTTTTACAGGATTGTTTTCCTGGGAAGATTCCTAGATTCCTCTGTTCAGTGTTTTTTTTTTTCCCCACAAAAAAGTAGATCTATATTTAGATATCTTCTTGAGTTTTTCCACTTAGTCCAAACTTCAGCACTGGAATTTCTAAGGATACAATATTCATGGCATCCACAATTCTCATGATTTCTTTAGCCTGATTCCACATGAGAAATATTCAGTGGTATCTAAAATCTGTATGGTCCTAACACTGACATTCTCTGACATTTCAGATTGCTGTTTTAGGTTTTATAAAAAAGGAACTGCTTTGGTGAAGGGACCAGTTATATCTGAATCCAGGTCTCCCATTTTCTCTTCCAGCTCCAGCACAGTCTGTAACTACAGATGCCTTAATCTGTTTAGGGAGCTGTGTCTATGGGAGTAAAAGTATTGGGTCCTTGGAACAAAAAGGACAGACCAAATCACACAAATGTAAAAAAAAATGCTGGCAGTAATAAATGCTATCAACTTTGTTAATCATCGATGGTCTGCTGGACCATTACAAGTGATTACAGACAAAACCACAGCTATAGTAATGCAATGATAATCACCCTTTACATCTAGAATAACTAAGAAACTATGGGAGAATCAGAAGTAACAGATCATGAAGGGACAGCCTTTTGAACTTTGGGACTTTCACAACTTGGTTTAAAACAGCTGGAACTGGGATCTTTAGAAAAGGGTAAGAGCAAGTTACATAAGAAAAAAATGGGAATTGTGGGAAAAATACATACAAGGGGAGAATGAGGTTTAAAAGAAAGCAGGATTTGAATGAGCTATGTAATGTTTGACAGACCATAATTGGGTAGATTATAAGTGATGTATAATGTTTGCAATTAAAATTATGTCAATATGGTTTGTGATGTAAAATGTTTGCAACTAAGATTATGTCAATATGGCTTGTTTTCATTTATATAAATGTATGATAGCCTATGTTATAAATGATAATTTAATAAAGATGTTTCTTGTAAAAAAAAGTGGAATAAATCTAAGACTAGTCTCCAGGTAACTTATTTCTTTAGTACCAGAAACAGTCCTAAATAAAAAAAAACTTTCTCTAGCAAAGAAACAGGGACAACTTCTGTCACCCTCTGAGTTAGCAAATGCTAAATAACAGGAGGGGAAAGTTTGATCTGGTGAAGGAGGCAGAATCCCTTGAAAAAGAAAGGGATTCCCACTGCCATCTGTATCCCTGATGTATCACTCTCAGAACCCATTTGTCTGAGATAACCTGTTTCCAAAGAATGAGAGAGAGAGAGAGAGAGAGAGAGAGAGAGAGAGAGAGAGATAGAGAAATGGACATCCATGTTTTGGCTGAATGCATTAAATGTATGCTGGGTTGGAAAGGGGTAGAGGAATTCTGCAGATAGTCATTCAGACTTGATTGTCTCAATTCTGGGGGGGGGGGGTTCACCTTTCTTTTTGGAGCCCCCATTGTCATTGTTTTCAAATGCCTGCCTGCCAGAAGCCTGCTATGCCTGCTCATTTTTTAACAAAAAGTTACAGAGGCAGATGTAAAATATTTAACAAACTTAAAGAGAGAAGGCTAAAGAAAATCTGGGTAACCTCTTGAATCAGTTTCCTTCTCTCATCACACTTTTGCAGGACCTCAGAAACAGATGCAGAATTCAGCATTTCACCTTTAACATCCTCTGGGAGACTTTGTGCACATAACCAAGCAAACGGTTTCATAACAACTCCAGCAGCAGCTGCTCTGGAAGAGATATCAGCTGAATCATAAGCACACGTCAAAGAGTATTTAGTCACTGAAGACGCAGAAGCAATAATATTATCCAAAGAAGATTTTTTCCTCAGAAGAGGGAATGGTGACTATAATGTTCCTCATATTCTCAAATGATGCAAGCAGAAACTAATATGTGAGCCTGATGATTACAAATTCAAGAAAATAAGTGTGACAGAAGTATATATTTTTCACAAATCTCTCAAAGGCTTTCCCATTCTTGTCAGAGATGGAAATATTAGCATTTACCAGATGTTTAGTAGCAGGATTTATCAAATAAATCACAACCAGTTCAGATCTGAGATTAGACAATTAAAAAAAATTATATGACTGAAGAACTTTAGCTATCCTTTCTTCTTTCTTAACTGGCTGTCAGGCAAGTTTCAGGCTGCAATAAAATAATCCTCCAGTGGAAGAACAGGAAAGTAACCAAAATAAAGTGGTGCAATAGTGCTCAAGTAAAACACTGGAACAAAAAAAAGAGCACTAAACTTTGTGAGTCCTCAGTCTTCAGTTTATTACAAAATGTTAAGCGCTTTCGTCAATGCCAGTTGACTTCCTCAGAACACTCCAAAAATAGAAAAACTTGGTTTAAATAATACATACCCAATAGTAACTGGTTAAATGTTTCACCAGTAATTTGATGTGAATGACCCCAATTCATGAATATTAAATACAGTTCATGAATATTAAATATTGAATGCACCATTATATGTTTATTAAAAGATTTGAGAGAAGATAGAAGTATACGTATTATGACCCCGGATAAAGATGGAGGTATTATATTGTACAGTTCATAAGACTATACTAATACTATGCAGTTTTTGATGAAAGCACTTAACATTTTGTAATAAACTGAAGACTGAGGACTCGCAACGTTTAGTGCTCTTTTTGAAGAACAGGAAAGAATTGTGGGTTCAGGAAATTCAAGCTGTAATAAATTATAAGATTTTTTCACAGACAGTGGAATATCATTATGTTTCCACTTAAATAGCTGGTTCATTCTGGATATGGTTCAGAGAAAGAAAATTCTTCTAAGGGAACATCATAAGAAATAATCTCCTCAGAGTCAGAATCAGTCATCTAAGAAGAGAAAGCAGATGTAAGTGTTTAACAGAAGATGGAAATCAAAGTGCAAACCAACTGTATTTGAATTACTACATATTATAAATGAGATACAAGAAATGGATAGAAAATGGAAAGAGTTGATTACATAGAAAGAAATGGAAACTGTGGTAACAGTGCATGCAGAATAATGTTCAGCAGGAGCAGTGAGATTTAAGGGAAGGCAGAAATTGAACAAATTAAGTAACATTGGACTAATGACACTTTTAAAGATAGAAAAAATATTTAATGCATAATGTATGTAAAAGGAAAACATGTTAATATAGTTTGTTTTCTTTTTGTTATTGTATGTTTGTCTATGTCTTAAGTGATAATTTAGTAAAGGTGTTTAACAATAAAAAATAATTTTCCCATTTAATATACTGTACAGCTTTAGAAAATGAAGAATTCATTTTCCTCTTATCAATAACACCAGCATTACAAGGGTCAATATCTTGATCTAACCCCTATAAATCATTCTTGTCTGGGGAAAGCAAATTTTTAACTTTGTGCTTCATTTTAACAGGAATTTCCTATCAGGCATGTCACCGTGGGGACAGGCATCCCAGTCTGGCTAAGAAGAGAGGCATTCCATGCTCCTTCTTCTGGGACTGACAAGAGTGATTCTCCCTTGCCCACCATGGGCACTCTAGCAGCTGCAGAGGACATGTCTAATCCCCAGTCTATGGTGGCCGAAGGGACTACACCAGAGGGAGTCAGGGTAGAACATGACTGGTTTGAAGAAACAAAAATGGTCACAGCAGAGTTACCCAACTATGGCGGTTGCAAATTTGTAACCTCTGAAGGGGCAAAGGCTATCTCAAAATATTCTTCTTTTTCTAGCTGGAAGAAGGAAAAACAAAGGACCAAATAAGTTGTTCCATGATGATGCCAAAAATGAAGCCTGAAGCCCAGGTAAGTCTGATAGCAACAGTCGGGAAAAAAAGGTAAATAATACAAAATAGTTTTTCCCTCAAAAAACACTGTGAAAAGTGCAACAATAATTACCCCAGTCCTGGACATAATTTAACAAAGCAAAAATGGTTTTAACAACTTTTTTCCACTTAAGCAAAAAGTCACACTTCCCTGTAAAAAGTGACTGAAAGTCATGTGACAGCCCAATAAAGCACTTTTTCCAACTTAAAATAAACAGCTTTACAAGATAGTTAAGTTTCTTTTAAAAATAATTAATCTGGAAGTTTTTGTGGTACTTAACCAGCAATGAAGAAACACTAACCAGTCACTGACCCTCAAAAACCTGCAAGAAGAGTTCCATTTAGCAGCAGGAAAGTTCTGAAGGGCTTGACACCCAAACCATTGATTTTATTTCACTCTGCTTGACCTGCTGATGATTTGGGAATGTGGAAGGTGCCCTTAAACACTGGAATCTGGATGGCTGTTATATCCTATGCTGGATAGAAGCCATATAACTAATTCTATTGCAGCAATGATCACATGATGAACACATCTGTTTGATAGTTTAGAAATAGTCTTTAAGTGATCACCATTACAATCACGTAAAGGTAGCACAGAGAACAGTGTGGCATTAGCAAGGTTGTCTAAGCAATCGTGATGATCATTTAATGGCAGCTTGTAAATTGTCAAACTCTCTTTTGTTTTTTTAAGGGTTGCATATCCAGAATAGTTCCCCATGCAAGTTCATGTCTGGAGCAGGTTCCCTGTCTGCTTTGCCCTTTCCATGACTCTACTGTGCATGCTCAGGCTTTTGGGACATCGCATTCAAATTTGTGAATAAGTCCAATTTCCATTCCTCAGACAAACTGTTGTTGACAGAAAGATTTCCTGAAGACTGCATCTGCACCATGTTTGAACTGAATAAACAACACAGTCTTCATTATTTCTTACCTTGCATCTGACATCATGTAATATTCAAAAGTATAATACTACAGATAATGAGAAAGACATGAGGCTAGGTGCTGTTGTTTCTTCCAGATTTCTATTCAGACTGTGTTGTAATACACAGAAATTCAGACCACATGACATACCTTCTGCTACACTGATCTGAGCTAAAGACATAATCTCTTAAAGAGGTTATGCCCATATGTTGTAGCTAGGAGGGCTGTCCGTAGTGGTTGGAACAGTTTTGCTTATCTATTTGTTAATACAAGATTTGCAGATGCAGTGCAGTAAGAAGACAGAAGATGCCCATGCCAGGAATGGAATGCTGATTATGCAGGATATCTATTCCTACTCTTGAATGCATTCTTGTTTTTCTGTGCTGTTCGTGCCGCTATACTGATTTCTGTAAGAGGCAAGCCTTACATCTTACATCATCCATCCATGGCTAATTGTTTAGAATAGCTGCTGCAAACCAAAGCAAGCATTCTATAATGGTGGGCCCATTTCCACTGCTAAGAAATGGTTCAACCTTTCAGGGTAACAGCGTTTATGGGCTGCCATGGCACCCCTACAATGAGCAGCTCTCAGAATGGGACTAAGATGAGTGTTAATAAAAAGTAAATAGTGTTAGACAGCGCAGCAAATAACTTTCCAGTTAACTATGACAGAGAGCCAAGAAGGCAGCAATTCATTTAATTAACACATCTGTGGGTTTTTTTTTTTTGGGGGGGGGGAATTCATGGTCATACTTTGGGAACTTCTACGGAAATTATTATGAAATGCCTCATTCAGAAATGCAGACAGTTTATCACATTTCATCATTTTACCTTTTCTTGTCATATTTCATTACATATTGGCACGGATTCTTCATTTTGTTTTCTATGTATGGATAGCATTTGATAAAAAAACAACAATAGATGTATAATCATAAAGGTTTTGAGGAAATACCTACTTTTATTATATAGAGAGCACAGTAATTGTATATACAACTGTCTTAAGTGAACCTGTTATCATAAAATATATAGGCACATGCAGCATTCATCTACTTTGGCTATGTCATTTACTTTAAAGTTAGGTAATGTTGCAAAGCCAAAAAAAAATAATTTACAAATCCTCAGCACAGTCTGCTAGATAAGGCATTAAATGGATTTGCTTAACCGGATCTGAAATTGCAGTTTGCATCCTATAGCTTACTTGTAGACCTCTAGGTACTTTTGTTGTTTCAGCCAAATTCCAGCTCCTTAATTTTATTTGTTGAGGTTGACCCTGAGGTAAACCTGCAGTAATATGCTCATGGCTTGAGTTAATTAACTTCCTTTCCAAAATCAGTTTAATCCAGGAGATCTGACTCAGGTCTCTCTGAAGCATGGTGAAAGTGGAAGTATCAGTTAGCAACCTAAAATCCACTAGCAGGAACATTGCTCTGTTCCTAATAAATGCTAGGTATTGTTGCACTGGGAAAATGGAGAAAAGCCATAGTTGTAAAAAGAAAAACTATATATACATTATTCTGCTGGACATCTGTTTTGTGTTATATGTTGATCCATGTTCATGGTACGTGCTTTTGGTCACTACAGCTGGATGTAACCTAAGGAAAGAGCAAGCTTGTTCAACTAGTATTTAACTAATTCAAGTAAAAAGACAGATCAAAAGTGTCTGATAGTTTTGATGGTATTTTGAACACTAATGATAGCTTAATATTACAATCCTATCTATGCTTCACCGAAATCAACCAAGAAAGTTATATTGAAATGGATTATGTGGGAAACCTAATTATGCAAAACTGCTGACATCTGCCCATTAAATTCTTGGTTAGTTTGACTTTTCTTGCACTGTTTTAAGACATCTCTACATTTAAGTAATTTCAAAGTATGGCAGCCATTGTTTTCACTACAGGAGGTAAAAAGAAAAATCAGACATATATGACATATGAATACGTAGACAAAATATGAAAAAAATGCAAAAGTAAGAGACTGTCAGTGTGTATAAAGAATTTTTTGATCAAGAGATATATTTCAGTTTAAGGATTTTGTTGCAACTACAGAAAGTGTGTATTACTGATTTCAAATGAAATAATTAAAAACAAAATTCTAACCATTTCTGAGCACATGTAATGACTATATATCCTGCTTGTCTAATATGGCATATAAATGTATTTATCTTGTATGCTGTCAATGTATTAAGTCATTAGTTAACATATGGCTTGCAAAAACATAAACTGCAAATCTGCACATGTTGTTCATTGGTGTTTATGAAAACCATTGTATCAGTTTCAGTAAAAAGATGCACAAAAGATGAGAGAGATTCAAAAATGTAATTGAGACTACAGGTGAAAGTCAGAAAATGCCTGTAGCTAAGTGTAAAGCTACTGTGATTATTGTAACAACGTTCAAGCAAAATGCAGTGTAGAAAACAGGGCTTCACTCAGCTTCTCTTAATGTTGCTAAGTGCCATACCCATGAGGTTTCTTTAGTAGTTTAGACAGTTCAGAAAACAAGATGCAAGGTTTGGCAATTCGCCATAAAAAGTTATATTGTGAAAGTAAGGGTACCTAATATTCCATCATGCATGCTAGAAATGGTGCATAAAAAGGTAGTAAAATAGCTGCTAATAACTCGAGTATACAGTGCCTCGACAATGGTGTTTATAGTGCCTATTAAGTGTTAAGGGGTGCCAAGCTGTGGTGGAGAATATGCAAATGATTCATGGAAACAAACACTTGGCTTCTCATTGACAACTGTGGTGTGGAAATTCATTTCAGAGCTAATTGGGTATGAAATAAAATAACCTAAAGAGGTATTCTCTTACTCTGATGTAATGCCATCTCAGATTGTGAATATATAAGCAGAGTGATGTGGCAGGCACAACCCCCAGCATTAGGGGTTGCAAGTGGATTGCCCCCAAAATATTTTTTTAAGCTGCTTTCTATTGCATGGCTTATTTTCGTGATTAACTACAAAGTTCAATTTTTTTGTTGTGGTTATCTACAAACAAATTCATGAATGCCAGCTAAAGTGTAAAACTGCAGTAGCATGTACAGACCCATCTAAATTTATCAGTAGTACCATACCACAAGTCCCAGTATTACTATGTCATGAGTACCAGTAGTACCATACCACAAGTACCAGTACAGTACATGCTGTTAGTAGTAAAAGTATGACATGAAAGCATGGATACAACATATGTATCATACAGAAAGTATCATGTCCATCATGTGTATGTAGCTGCAAAGTAATATAATGTTCATCTAATGTCTGTTTTGTCCTGTTTCTGCTAGTGTGTGTGAGAGAGACAATCACTGTGGCATTACAGTACTTTGTAAACCAGAAATTGGTAATGGGACACACAAGTGATCTAGCTGTACTGCTCTAGAAGAAATATAGCATTAGAACATATGTGCGAGTGTACGGGCACGCACACACACACACACACACACACACACACACACACACACACACACACACACACACACACACACACACACACACACACACACACACACACGTACACACACACACATACACACACACACACATACACACATACACACACACACACATGCACACACATACTCATGGCATTTATACATTCCTTCTAACATAATAACATACACCATAACAACCCTTGACAATACTGCAACAGACATCCTCTGGGAGAGCAGGTTTAGCTCCTTATTACAGCTGTGAGGACACTGGTCATGTGTGCAGTGTGCTGAACAAGGAGTACATTGTGTAGAACTTAATAGCTAATCAGTGCACATATGATGTGAATATCATCCACTTGAAGTATATGCTGTGCTTGAAGCATATGCTGCCAGATGTACCTCTCCAGGGAAGTCAATAGCACTCCCTCCCCCTACTGCAGCATGTACAAATGATGGCCCTCATCATGTGCAAACATGGATTTCCTAGACAGACATTTGCCCATATGATATCTCCATAATGGGTGTATTGCCTTCAGCCAGTGAATTTCCATTGCCATGCCATCACTGTCCTAGTTGTCAGATCCCATAACTCCACAGTCAGTGGTGCGGTCAACAGCATTAATCTTGTAGTGCTGACCTTGAATGGATCAGCAGCAGCACATACACCATGCCTGTCATAGCTGTTTGATGACACAGACTCATCAAAACACATCTGTCGCTTATACTTCGCCACATCATCATCATCATCATCATCATCATCATTATCCACATGTATATGTGGCTCACACACAACCTCAACAAAGTGGGTATTGTCATTGGATTCCATGATGCAGTCCTCCCTCAGCAGTTCAGGACCCTGAAAAACTAGCCACTGCCATGATGCTGAACCTAGATCCTTATGATGTATTATGATGTGGTAGTTGATCCAGAGCAGCTCTGTGGCTGAACACAATGCCACGAGTTTCAGCCTCCATCAGTGTCTTACATAGAAATGGACACACCTATCTGGAAACACATGCATGTGTATATGAGGTATCACAGCATGCTTATATGCAATGTGCCCAGTGATGCAGGCATGTAAAAAAAGCACTCAACCCATCTTCCTAATAAGCTGCACACCTGGGATGAGATTCCATCCATGTTGCAGCTAAAACAGATGCAGCATGGCAGGCAAATAATATGCATTTCTGAAGTAGCTAACGATATGTAGTATGTAATGTCTTACAGTTGAATATATCTCACTGTGTTATGGTGATGTCATCTGGCTGAGACCACCATGCTATGCAGGCATTGCAGGAACACATGAGAGCTGACTCCATCTCTCCCTTGTCAACACTGCTGTCTCAGAGGAATAACAAGTCTGAATATAGGCATTCTGCCAGATGTGTAAAGAACATGCATAAGTGAGAAAGCAGCGACTGTCTATGTGTAGCAGTCACTGTGAACTTTCCTGTCCCAGCAACCTCCATACTCCCTCCAAGGATGAGGATATCAACCCCAGCAGCAGTTGAGGAGGCCAAAACCTGTTCCTGGCCTGAAAGCAGTAGTGCAAAGCTTTCACAACTAGTTTGCATGGTGGTGATGCATGTCTGATAGTCTGTGTGCTATATCCTGTCATGCATGTTATGGAATCAATGGTGGTACTGCCAGAATGCATAGACATTTCCCTAGCAACAGTCACATCTTCCTGCATAGCAGAACACATGGCCTGCACTGTTGTTGTTGAACCTGCAGGACCATGAATCATAGTGCCATTTGTGAGGAAGGCCTGCACAAGCATAGTATTTTTCTCTTCCATGCAGTTATCACCTTTAACTATGACAGCATTAACAGAAAGACATAATTAAGATAAAGATGTTGATGGAAGAAAAACATTTATTTATGTATTTATTTGTCTTTGATTACTGGGAAAGACACTCTTCAGCAGAGATCCAGGGAAAAAACGCTCCACATAAATTTGCACAGACAGTTAGCAGCCATTCCCCATAGGTATGTGTCTAGCCACATAGTGGCATAGGTTGCAATGATTAACCTCCCTTTCATCGTGTCCCCTCACACATATGCTTTTCAGGTGACACAGGGTACCCACTCAAACCATGGCTGATGTCACTAGTCCATAACCTGCTGGAAGCTGTAAAGGAGCAATTTAACACCACCCTTTCCCAGACATAGATTGTCACGGAGTGAATGAGTGGCCTGCTCAAATCACATTTCCAGTTTCCAGATGAGTTGATGGGGCCTTCACTATGACCCTGCTGCTGTATGCAGAATATTGACAGCCTGCAGCACTCTGCATAACATGATCATGTGTCAGTCTGGTGTGCATTTGCTAGAGGCAGTGATCAATAATGGCAATGCAGCTCACTCTATCATCCATCCCACCAGTGATGATAAAGATGGTGGCCAGCCAACAACAGCAGCACAGCACCCACCCCCCCCAAGTCTTATGTATGGTACAGAGCAGTGCAACTGAAGGGGCAGAAATGAGCCTACAGTTATGGGCCATGACATTCACTAAGTGAAAGTGTAAAGTTACAAAGATTATACTTGGTGCATGCTGTGTTATGTGGGCTATGCTGAGTACTGCAGGGTCAGCTCACATAGTGCATCAATAATTTCTCCACATATCATGCATATATGCATAGTTTATATGGTCATAGCCATCATCATCATGTGAGCAGTGCTTAGTGATCAGTGGTACAAGTGCTAGGTATACCAGCAGGGTGGAGGGAGAGAAAGTAGCAGGGGATGTGAAGTACTATGTTGATACATGCTGAATAACTGAATTTTTGTGGCAAGTAAGGTGCACTCACTTGGTAATGCAAATCTCAACAGTACTGCAGTCTCCAATGTTTTTTTCTGTAAATACCAGGTTCATTTTTTGTGACTTTTACCACATTTGTGTTTTGTTGTTTATTGTGCTTTCTTCTAACATGCTTTGTTTTCTTATTGGTTGAGGTATGCATGATAGTAATTGAAATTATGTCAGATTTGAAATGTGTCATGCACAATGTTAGTTATTTAATCATCATTTTCTTTCAGCTGTTCCCATTAGGGGTCACCACAGTGGATCATCTGTTTCCATTTCTTCCTGTCCTCTGCATCGTGCACTGTCACACCAACCACCTGCATGTCCTCTCTCACCACACCCATAAACCTTATCTTAGGCCTTCCTCTTTTCCTGTTACCTGGTAGCTTCATCCTTAGCATCTTTTTCCCATTATACTCAGCATCCCTCCTCAGCACATGTCCAAACCAACGTAATCTTGCCTCTCTGGCTTTGTCTCCAAACCTTCCAACCTGGGCTGACCCTCTAATATACTTATTCCTAATCCTGTCCATCCTCGTCACACCCAGTGCTAATCTTAACATCTTTAACTCTGCCACATCCAGCTCAAACTCCTGCCTTTTTGTCAATGCCACTGTCTCCAACCCATATAACATAGCTGGTCTCACTACCCTCTTGTAGACCTTCCCTTTAACTTACTGGTGCTCGTCTGTCACAAATCACTCCTGACACTCTTGTCCACCCACTCCATCCTGCCTGTAGTCTCTTCTTCACCTCTCTTCCACACTCATCATTACTCTGAACTATTCATCCCAAGTATTTAAACTCATCCACCTTCACCACCTCTATTCCTTGCATCCTCACCATTCCTATATCCTCCCTCTCATTCACACACATATATTCTGTCTTAGTCCTGCTGACCTTCATTCCTCTTCTCTCTAGAGCATATCTCCATCTCTCCAGGGTCTCCTCCACCTGTTCCCAACTCTCACTATAGATCACAACGTCATCTGCAAACATCATAGTCCACAGGGACTCCTGTCTGATCTCATCTGTCAACCTGTCCATCACCATTGCAAATAAGAAAGGGCTCAGAGCTGATCCTTGATGTAATCGCACCTCCACCTTAAATGCATCCGTCAATCCCACCGCAGACCTCACCGCTGTCACACTACCCTCATACATATCCTGTACCACTCTTACATACTTCTCTGCCACTTCTGACTTCCTCATACGATACCACAACTCCTCTCTAGACACCCTGTCATATGCTTTCTCTAAGTCTACAAAAACACAATGCAACTCCTTCTGACATTCTCTGTACTTCTCCATCAACACTCTCAAAGCAAACATTGCATCTGTAGTGCTCTTTCCTGACATGAAACCATACTGCTGATCACTAATCATCACGTCCCTTCTTAACCTAGCTTCCACTACTCTTTCCCGTAACTTCATGCTGTGACTGATCAATTTAATCCCTCTGTAGTTACTACAGCTCTGCACATCACCCTTATTCTTAAAAATCAGTACCAAAACACTTTTTTTCTCCATTCCTCTGGCATCCTCTCACTTTCCAAAATTTCATTAAACAATCTGGTTAAAAACTCCATTTCACCTAAACACCTCCATGCTTCCACAGGTATGTCATCTGGACCATCAGCCTTTCCAGTCTTCAGCCTCTTCATAGCTATCCTTACTTCCTCCTTATTAATCCATTGCACTTCATGATTCACTATCCCCACATTATCCAACCTTCTCTCCCTCTCATTCTCTTCATTCATCAACCCCTCAAAGTACTCTTTCCATCTGCTCAACACACTCTCCTTACTTGTGAGTATGTTTCCCTCATTATCCTTTATCACCTTTACCTGATGCACATCTTTCCTAGCTCAGTCCCTCTGTCTAGCCAATCGGTACAGGTCCTTTTCTCCCTCCTTAGTGTCCAACCTTTCATACAGCTCTTCATATGCCTTATTCTTAGCCTTCACCACCTCTCTCTTTGCCATGCACATCATCTCCTTATACTCCTGTCTACTTTCTTCATCTCTCTGACAATCCCACTTCTTCTTTGCCAACCTCTTTCTCTGTATACTCTCCTGTACTTCCTCATTCCACCACCATGTCTCCTTGTCATCCTTCTTCTGTCCAGATGTCACACCAAGCACCTTTCTAGCCGTCTCCCTTACTAGCTCTGCTGTAGTTACCCAGCTATTTAGTAACTCTTCACTGCCACCCAGTGCCTGTCTTAACTCATCCCTGGACTCCACCTCACAATTACCCTTTTTCAATTTCCACCATTTGATCCTTGGTGCTGCCCTCACACTCCTCATCCTCTTCTTGATCACCAACGTCATCCTACAAACCACCATCCTATGCTGCCTAACTACACTTTCCCCGGACACCACTTTACAGTCTCCAATCTCCTTCAAATTGGCCCTCCTACATAAGGTATAATCCACCTGTGTGCATCTTCCTCCACTCTTGTATGTCACCCTATGCTCCTCCCTCTTGTTAAAATACGTATTCACCACAGCCATGTGTCCATCCTTTTCGCAAAATCCACTACCATCTGACCTTCTGCATTCCTTTGTTTAACACCATACCTACCCATCACTTCCTCATCCCCTCTGTTCCCTTCACCAACATGCCCATTGAAATCTGCTCCAATCACCACTCTCTCACCCTTGGGTACAGTCATCACCACTTCATCCAACTCAGTCCAAAATGTTTCTTTCTCATCCATTACACACCCAACTTGTGGAGCATATGCACTAACAACATTCATCATTACACCATCAATTTCCAGCGTCATAAACATCACTCTATCCAACACTCTTTTCACCACCAAAACACTCTTAGCATACTGTTCCTTCAGGATAACTCCTGTCATTTCTCCTCCCATCCACACCATGATAAAATAATTTGAACCCACCTCCAATACTCCCCTTCCATCTGGTCTCTTGCACACACAATATATCAACCTTCCTTCTGTCCATCATATCGGCTAGCTCTCTCCCTATACCAGTCATACTGCCAACATTCAAAGTTCCATCCCTCACTACCACAGTCCTAGAATTTCTCCTCTCTTCCTGCCTTCAGCCATGCCGTCCACCTCTTCTCCTCCTTCAGCCAGCAGTAGCCCAATTTCTGCTGGCTAACAGTACTGGTGGCGGTCATTGTTAACCTGGGCCTCAACTGATCCGGTATGTAAATATTTACGGCTGTCCGCATGAATGATTTGGCAAAGTTTTACTCCGGATGCCCTTCCTGACGCAACCCTCCCCATTTATCCGGGCTTGGAACCGGCACAAAAAATGCACTGGCTTGTGCATCCCCAGTGGCTGGGTTAGTTAGTTAGTTAGTTAGTTAATACACAATGTTAATTAACTAATAGCAGTTTTAGTGATGATTCCATAGACTGTGAGCAAGTGCCAGCATGTGAGTGTGAAGGTGAATTGCTATGATGATGATGAGATCTACTAAATGCAGGGAAAGCTCTTGACTTTTACCAAACAGTGCTGCATGAACTAGACCTTGACTCAGAGGTCCTACCACATGATGTGGAATGCTGATGAGGCCTAAGTGCCTTTGTCTTGGTGCAATCCTCATGTATGCCTGCAGCACTTTGTTAGGACACACCTGATGTCTGGCCTATTAATCCACCATGCATGTGGACACTCTCTTGGCCAGGTCCAACACTGTCCCCAGTGTGTGTTGGGTAAGTCTTCAGTAGTGTGCTGGCAGAGGCTGACATGAGTAGTGTGCATGCAGCCATACTGCATGAATATCATCATGGCATTGTGCTGGTGTATCTCCTCACATACAGTTTTCAGCACTGTAAGACTCTCTACCTGACTCTCAGTGACAATAGTCTGGGCATGAACTATTTCACAGCACATATGCTGCTGTGTACACAAGGCGTTGGGCATCTATGAAGCCAGCTGTGATTGAGACTTCTTCTGGCACCCCTGTGTGCAGGCTGCTCTCTGTAGATAATGGAACCTCAGTCATTGTTGTGTCAACCTCCAAAGGTTAAACCTGTCCACAAGAAAGAGGTGTTGAGCCATGAGGAGATTTCCTCCCTTCTGCTAATGGTATTGCTTCATGATGTACTATCTGTGAATCTGCATGAATGATTGCAGAGTTTTCAACTTACTAGGGAGTAGTGAACCTGCAAGTACACATTGTGCTTTATGTCACTGTCCTGAGGCTGTGTCATAACTAGAAGAGTAATGTCATCTTTGTCGGCAGCCATTCCACTGTCAGCAGCAGCCTGTACCAAAGCATTTTTTATTTTATTTATCATTTGTTGACCGGGAAAGTCCGACTAGGTTCCACAGAGCCTGTTTTCAGAGGAGGCCCGGGGAGAAATGCTCCAGATGCATGTCTTTGGAATGTGGGAGGAAACCAGAGTACCCGGAGGAAACCCACGCGAACACAGGGAGAACATGCAAACTCCACACAAAAGGCACCCCAGCCGAGAATCGAACCGGAGAACCTCTTGCTGTGAGGCGACAACGTTAACCGCTGCACCACTGCGCTGCCCTGACATACCTCTTAATACTTGCTGGTGTAACAAGCATCTGACTGCTTGTCGCACCAGTGAAAAGTACATAATAATCTGAATAATGTATCCTGTTTAAAACATCCAAATTAATAATACATTTATGATGTCCACCCTTATTGCGGGGTCTGCTACTGTGGTACTGCACTTGTTAATGCAGATGTAGTACCTGATTTAGAAGCATTTCAAGTTTATATGCAAACACTCACCATATGAAGGTATTCATGACCTACTATTGCAAATGGCAGGTAAAGACTGACCTTCTGTACTACCTGTGTGAGGGTGAAGAAGGCATACTAAACTGCAGATAGCCATATTACCTTGAATGGTCCCAGTGCCCTCATCCTCTGTGTCATAGTCATTCCCTCATAGCTGTTAAACATCAGACAGTGGAAGACTCACCACCTGTGATACTATCTGCAACTGCATTCTACCAAGCTTTACACCTGGCATGGGACACCATATCATTAGCTCTCTTTCTGCACCATTTTGTTCCACCTATTGCATTTATATCAAATAGAACATGATTCCACACCTTAGCTCACTCTGCCAGTCTTGCACACCCTTTTTTATAAAGATGTTTTCCATATATCTTCAGTACATCCATGATGACATGGTTCTCCTCAGCAGTAAAGATATCTGGCATGTGCCTTGTTCCCTGGGGTTGTGTGATCATTTCCCTAGAAATAACAAGTTTTGGAATTGCTACTGTAACCATACCCTTACAGTGATGAAACATACAGTTAAATATCTTTTCATCAATACTGTAACATTAAATGATACAGGAAAGTAGTGATGCAGCTGTCTGTTGTCATGTTTCATCATTTCAATTTTTGTGATTTTTTTTTCAGGTTTTGAGAGGAATTTCTTGGCCTAGAAGAAATATGAGAAAGGGTGTGATTGTACTGCAGACCTGTAAAGGTACATGGAAGGTGAGGGTGAAAGTCAGTCACAGTATATTAGTGATGGCTCACTTGGTGAAACGCAATAAATATGCATGCAGCTTGATTCTGAACATTGTCATGAGTTGGCTAAGAGTGAGCTGCCGAAAGGCAAATGTCCAGAAAAGACTAGGGATCCCTGATGGAATGATGTGGGGTGCAAACAACTCAGAGATGTTAAGGAATGAATGTATGACAAAGACGCAAAGGACGGCTGCTGATTAGCATGCGTCAGAATGGAAGATAGACAAAGAAAAAATAAATAAGTGGATCACTTTTAGGCTCCATATCCTCCAACTGATCCAAATGCACTTGAATTTCAGACACTTAGCACACAATAATGTGTCTTTCGGCTTTTCCCGGTTAGGGGTCACCACAGCGGAACTCCGGTCCACTAATATCATAGTAAATTCAAGGCAATTGAGTCTTGTGACCTTTCATGCCTTGCCAGAATCCACTCTTAGACTGTACTCCCCTATCTTGAGGAGGAGCTAATCCTGTCAAGCATAGGGGGGTATTTGTGAATATCCCTCCAGTCATCCAGGTCTTGTTTACGATTGTGTATCACACTGCTTAATTAACATGTTTTATTTATCTTCTGGAGAAGATTTAGATCCCTTGTTCTTTTATTTGTGTGACTACTTGATCTGTGGAGGTACGAGAGATCTAGGATCAGTGTCCCCCTAGTGGCATGAAAGGTAAGGTATACTCCCTGAGATGTCTATAAGATACTGAGTAAAGGGACTGTGCTTCCAGTCTTTTCTCATAGCTTATGGTTTTAAGTCATTGATCTTCTTATTTAGGAATCACTGGGGTCTTTCTAGATGTTTGAAGTGTCTTGTGAGGTACATCCCAAAGGGTGCAATTACTCAATAATTGGCCTAATCAATGCTGAATATAAGGGGACAAAAACTCTTTAGATATGGTTAGTATTATCTTGGTAAATTGTAGAAGGATTTTCTGGATACTGTTGTTACATGATGATCAAAAGAGAGGGAATTATCAATCCAAGTTCTAAGGGCCCTAACAACATTGTTATTTTGCAGTGGGGACTGTATATGCTGTATGCTGGAGGAGGGATTATCTACCAAGTGTGAAATTATTGTACTTTCTTGTATTTAATTTGAGTCTATTTGTAGTGCACCAAGTATTTATGTGTAAATTTTTGCTGAAAGGTTTGCGCATCAGAGGGACTTGATATTGGCTCACAGTTTGCAGTTGTCCACAAATTTGGTTAGCCATAGGTCTTGAGTCATGGTCTGGAAATCAGAAAAGTAAATGCCAAGCAAAACAGGCACCCAGGGTCCATCCTGGTTAGTACATGATATTATAGTATGATCTGTTTCATCACAATCTATACCAACATTTGTTTTAAAATGTGCTTTGAGATGTCCTATTTCAAATCATTATCTGGCTGACATGTCTAATACAGAACTTGATGCTTTCATTTTGCAACTGACAGAGAATATATTTCAGTCCACTCCCTTCTATAAGAAGCAGGCTTTTACGGTTCCATCCTTGAGCCCATAACCCCATTCAGTACGTATTTTTTTAAGTCAGAAGGTACTTTAGAATATTTCCTTATAATAGACTACAGCTTACACTGGTCCACCTATTCACAAAGATGTTTTTACATATTATGTGAAACTTTCTTTTTTATTATTATTCAAGAAAACTGTGTGCATAAAAGTGTGTTTTCCCCATGGGGTACCGATTTTGTTTTTGCTTTCCCCCACAGCTGAACACAAGGTGCTCCAAGTGCCTATCCTCAATCTCAAGATCTCTAAAGCCAACAGTTCCCCATGACCTAATATGTATTTGGGGAAAGAGAGAACACTGAGGCATCCCAACAGTATCATAGTATGATCAAGTAGGAAATGTTTTTGTTTTATACCTTACTCATGATGGCACTCACACACAATGGCATGCAATGACACAGACATGGAATCCCATGGGTGCCTGTTGGAGACTCTCTGGTATTTTGTGGTAAGCAATGAAACAGTCCTCATCACATAAAAAGAGCAGTAACTGCCAAAACAACCCCTACCACCACCACCACCAAGACTGAACTAATTTCACATTGCTGAAGAAGACTTTTCATGACCCTTTCAGACTGTAGGCAACATTCTGCATGCATTCTACATACCATTTTACAAATAATATTATGTTGCTGTATTCTGCCTTCAAAGGTTTAGGAACATGATTCCAAAAGTTATACCTCAATGTCTAGAGGTGTTGAGTTCTTACTGAGAAAGTTACCTTTGCAGTTCACCTAGTGTTTTAACAAATTGTGCCATTACATCTGCAAATTTTTTACACATCCTTTTAATGTTAAGGATGACTTCCATGTGTTTTGAGATACCTGTTCAGCATCCAGAATACATTGCTAAACCTTGTGAGCTTACAATAGAGATACATAACCAGTTTCCATTTTTTTTCTGGTGGGGTGAGGCTTACATAATCCCATCAATAAATCAGTAATTTTCTTACCAGCCTACTCAGTTTCTCCAAGAGTTTCATAAAAGTCAGTAAGAAAAGCTAAACATTTCAGAAATTGTGTTTACAAACTATAAATGTCCAAATCAGTGACAACATCACTTTTTCCTTCTACTGCAAACTGTTGTGCTTCTCTAGTACAGCAGCATCCTCTAATGTCATAGTAGGAGAACTTCCCCGTGTACTGTCCAAATTGGATCTATATAAACCCTACCACCTTGGGTCTCCATTGAAAATAACCAGCATCAAAGGTAAATAAATAAAGTTCTGCATTGTAAGACATGCCCAGGGATTCAATAAACTTCATGACTCTTTGCACAAAGCCTGCACAGACTTTACGTGAATTAATGCAATGAACAGCAACGCTAATCACATATTCATGCGGGTCATTGCACTTACATGTACACAAGCACAGTGTCATGACCAGCAACAGTGTCACCAGCTAGAAAACTATGCAGAGCAGCACAAAAAACAAAAGAAGATCCACTCAAGTTTGTTTATGAGCAAACTTGCTCAGCAAGATTGCGCAGACAGCCACAATGATTACCAGTGGTAAAAATACTGTAAAACCATCATTAATAACATAATAAAGAAAAGTGTACCCAGTGCAATGTACACTAAAAAGTATTTAAAGAATGATATAATAGAGGGGTGTGTTAAATGGAGAGGGCAAATCCAAAGAAAAGTACATTGGGCAGGGAAAGTGTGCTGATGAAAATGTGCCCAGATATGAATGATAGAAATGAATAAAGAGGAAGAAGACATGGTAAATCTGTCAGTGTCCCCAAAATAGAATATGTCAATGTATGTATACCTCCAGCACAAGTCAGTAGCATAACATTAAGCACATCTATAGATAGCACAGTACATACTGCTGTTTACACTTCCTGAGCAAGTATATTGTGATATAAACACACATTGCAGTATATATGTGACCATCACACAAGGTTACATGTCAATGAAGGTGAATGGTTCTGATATAAACATCAGTGACATCTGGGAGACATAGCAACAGGCTCCTGGACAAATGTAGACAGAAACAGGCACAATTATGAACACTTACAATGTTATGACCACTAATGTGTGACTTTGACAGAATATGTGAGTGTAACTTATACATGTTCTTCAGGAACAGACATCTGTAAATGGAATTCACCTACCCTTCCCCAAAAATGACTAATTCTTGGAAGGTTTAAGAGGGACATTGTTAAAAATGGAACTGAATTGAAACTAGGGCCAATCATGGCCAATTGAGTGGTTTTCATGACACATAAGCCACAATCACCCCTATAGGAATCAAACCTATGCCACCAATACCGTCAATGAATTGTTTATTTACTGGGTGTAACAAAGAAAGATGTATCATGCACGCATCAAGTAGAGCACCTTGAAGGTAAAACTGCACTGTCAAATCCTAATATGTATACATCCCAAAGAATAGTTCTGTATGCCCTACCAGATGTGTGGGACGTCACTGTGTCAAATGTGATATAACTGTCTAAAGTATCCCTACCTGAAATAGATATCAGCCATATGTTTAACAACACATACAGACATCATACTATATGGGTGGATTCCCTACACACATTTGGGCATTGCATGCATCTGGCACATGTAATATCAATGGGTATTGTATGCATCTGCAAATTATGTGTGAATTAAGAAGTGATCCATTATAATGAATGGTACAGCAGTTTGTAAGACTGTTGGAAATGCATCAACTATGTCCATGTGCACAGAAACTACAGCAGTGCAAAGTCAAGTGTCAATGATTGAGGAAGCTGTCACTGTGATATTGTACACATATCAAAGAATACATGGAGCACACTGTATAAGCTCATGTCAAACCTCAGGACATGAGTCACATGATCACTGTCCCCGCCACATGATTACTGTCCCCGTGACATTGCCAGTCAAAATGTTATACTGTCATTAAATCCTGACATACATCCATATGTGCTCATGCAAAATTCATGCAAACTATCAAGTGGTAATACTGATGTGATGTAGTGCTGTGTCCATGATGCAGTACAGTCACACTATATCTGTACCTACGCTACAATTGCACTTAATAGGTTCATAGATTCATAGGAGAGTACCAGGCTAATGGGCCAAGAGACGATACAAGCCTCACCTGATTTAACCCAAGTATAACAATTTTTAATAGCTAGGTGAATGAAGTTCACAGAATTATCAGTCTGTACAATGGTATGTCATATGGATCACCTCTGTCCATGAGGGACATGTGCTCCACCCCAGTAATAATTTATGATTACACATCCATTGAGCTAGGTTTTGCTTTTAGAATGTCATTGAAAGACTTTGCTTTACGCGAATGGGAACAGATATTTGGTGAGGTACATGCAAAAGGGTGCATTGTACTCAATTACTGGTGTAATGAAGGCTGAATACAATGGAATTATAACATCCTTTGATCTGGATGCCATGCCCTTATTTATGAGTTGTGCCACATAGGACTTTCTCATCACTGTGGACACAGGGTGGTCAAAGTTAAGATTAGTATCAACCTGAGTACCCAGATCACAAACCACTGGGTCTACTCTTAGGGGAGTGCTGTCTATATTGTAATTAGGTGAGATATTTGCTTTGCAAAAGGAAATAACTATGGATTTTTTGCATTTAGTTTCTCCCCATGGCTCTGGCAACAATCATTTGTGTATATTAATCCTTTCTGCAGTATATTGGTATCATTCATGGATTCCATGATTGTGCCCAGTTTACAGTCAGCTGCAAACTTGGTCAGACAAAGACTGTCTACGTTTACACTGAATTCTGAGAAATAAATTTCAAACAGGAAAAGGCCTAGTATAGAAACCTATGGTACACCTCTGGTGACTGGCCTCTTGTTAAAAGTCAATTCACCCACTTTGACAGTATGTGTCCTGACTGTGAGCCATTTGGATACTCACCTGGTGACGTAGGGGTTTATGCCCTTTTGAAAGATTTTCTCTATAATACCTGAGTGGGGAATTGTGTCAAGTGCATTGGCCAAGTCATGTTAGTCGGGATGCTCAGTCTTTCCCTCATTCATGGCCTTGTTGACCTTGTCGAAGAAGTCAACTAGATTTAACAGACATGATGTACCCTTAACAAATCTGAAATGGGCTGGTTTCACATTTGGGAGATTATCTATGTCCTTGTTGATAAGGTCCATGATGATTATTTCCTTGGCCTTAGTGATGAGGCTATTTAGGCTTATGTGTTTATAATTCCCTGGGTATGTTGTTGGTCCTCACTTGGGCAGAATAATGGTTATTGCTGGCCACCATTCTTCCGGAACATAGGCTGTCTGGAGGCTGTGATTAAGTAGGGATCCAAGTGGGTCTGCTAGGTCAGTTTTGAAGATTTTTAAAAGACAACCTGAGATGCTGTCAGGGCCTGTTGATGATGTGTTTTTAAACTTAGAGAGGGCAGAGATGACCTGCTCTCTTGAGATAATAGACTGAGGAATGATGGCATGTGTACTTTGGGTGATGACTGGTAGAGACGGGGGTTAAATTTTGATCCAAACCTGTCATCTAGAAGGTTGCCTATTTCCTGTGGTTGAGTATGGGTGGTGCCATCCACAACCAGCTCTGCACATAGCTGGATATTCCCCTTATGATTTCTGACAAAGTTACAAAATGCCTTGTTACATCACCTCCAAATACCATGTTGGGCATGAATCACATGCAACACAGTGGAACTGTTGACACACTCATACAGCTCAATCGTTTTCATGTCATTACATCAGTTGCACATCATATGCCTATATGTTCATCAGTGGAAATGTGTGGGTGAGGGCCCTGACATCATATATGGACACGTTATAACTGAGGTGGGTGTGGTTCATGTAGAGAAGTCAATGAAACAAACCTAAACCTTGTCACCACAATAAACATAACATGCTGGAGGGATAGATTCCTGTCCCAGAGACTCCCCAGACTCTGGAACAAGCTACCCATTCCTGTCAAGCAAAGCTCCTCATTGGCCCTCCTTAAGAAAAATCTTGACAACTGGATGTGTCAAAGGAAAAACAACTTCAAAATGATCAACACATGGCAGGTTCAGGTTAAGGCACTTTAATCTTGCAGCAAGGAGACAAAAACGTGCTAATACAGAGTTTGTCTAACTAGAATCAGGAAGTGAAGCTATTCTTATACATTTCTTACAAGGTATTGCCTACTAAGCTGACGTAATAAATCACAAGTTCTTTCAATATTATTTCACACCAGCTGTTTGTCCATGATTTTCTGCTGGCATATCAAGTTTACAAAAAACTTCCTAAGAAAAACAACGTGGCCTTGATGACCACCGGTCAGATGCAACTTCTCACTATGCAATGTTACCATTCAAGGTACTATGGCTAATTTGAGCACAAAGCAAGTACAGATTACAGTTCATTTCTTCAAGCAGTCTTTGTTTGATGTATCTCTTCTTTTCCGCAGCTGTGCATGTTCTCATAACACAAACAGGGCTGATTGTTCATATTCAATCACATTATAGAAAACAGTATTGTTCTATTCTTTCACTATTCATTCATTTTCCTGACCTAGCAGATAATCACCTGCTTCTCAATACATTTCCAAAAGGCATAAACATGAATTTTTCTGTGCTAGCAAATACTAGGTCAGAGAGCATCATGCAATTTCAGAAAGCATACTACAGTTTGAAAAAGCATCTTATAATTTCATACAGAATTAAGCTGTACATAAAATAAAATGAAATGTGTTAACCCTTTTAGCTTCTAATAGGCACTAAACATATACATTAATACATATTTTTCTAACGGCGGCACTGCTCGACAGGAGCACAGGAAAATAATGTTCTTGGGTGGCGAAAGCCAGGGAACCTTTTTGACTAGGCTTATATAGGCCCCAGGGCTGATAGCCTAGTACCTACCTATGACCCTATGAACCTATGTTGACAGTCACATAATGCTTCTGTGGAACACCTGGATAATCCTTGTGAATATCAGCACAATTGTGCATACAATGAATTCCCCAGGGTTGCTAGTGAATCTGAACATGTCATATGTTTTTGTATATAACAGCATTACAACATGTGGATGAACTCAGGTGCATGCGCCCATGTAATCAGTAAGATGTAATATTGCTATATGTCTGATAACATTTCCATATACTAGGTATATACATGCACACCTGTGCCATACTGCAGCTGTCACTTTGATAGTTGAATGAGGACTGTGTTGAATGTTGATATACTCCACTAGAAGATTACATGCCTTACTAAGGCAACAATATACATAGCATCATCCCATGTCAACAGTCCTCAGGAGGCATATTTCTACAGCTGTTATGGAAGGAACATGTAACCAAATGGCAGCAATGGGCATCAATACAGTAGCTCAAATAATGTTAGGGGTTTAAATAAAAAACTGCTCACCCTGGAAGCACTCCTCTCCCTGGAAAATGCAGACATATATGCAGCCATGGAAACTTGGTTCAGAACCATAGAAAGCACCCTGGCTATCAAAGGTTACATTGCCTTTCATACATTTTGATCCCCCTCAGCTCAAGATAAAACAATGGGAGGAGATGTCTCAGTGCTCATAAAGCACAAATATACTGATAGACTGGTCCAAAGACATGACTCACATGAGCTACTCCATGCCCAACTAACCAAAGGTGTGATCCCCTATCATATATTTGCTAGCTACAGATCCCTGACCATGAGTCTGGAAAACCACACCTCCTGCCTAAACCTACCGGAATTTCTTAACATTCAGCCTAACACCATATTTATGGGTGACTTAAACTACCCCTCCATAAACTGTGAGACTTATATGACCTATAACTCATTTGCTCAGAGGTTTTTGGATTTTGTTGATGCAAACACCCTGCATTAACTAGTTAGCTTCCCCATCTAGATGTACAAATATGCTAGACCTCGTACTCATGAACATGGGGGGGATGCTGCTCCCTCCTATGCATTAACTCCTCCCTAGTAAGATCTGACCACAAAATGATCTCCTTCAGTATAAAAACTAACCTAGAACCCCCATCAAACTCCAAAACTGTTAAGAACTTTGCTAAGGCCAATTACCTCATACTAAGTGACAGCTTATTAAACTTCCAAGCCTCTCTGAACCCAGATGACACTGAGGCCTACTCTAAGCTATACAGAAAAGTACTGTACAACCACATTCATAGCTGCATAGAGGAGATAGCACCTGTCCAAGTCAAACCTAGGATTACTGGCAAAAATAAAACACCATGGTGGACCCCTAGCATAAATAAGCTATTCAACAAAGTGTGTTCATGTGGGTTTCCTCTGGGTGCCCCGGTTTCCTCCCACATTCCAAAGACATGCATCTGGAGTGTTTCTCCCTGGGCCTCCACTGAAAATGGGTTCTGTCTCAATTGGACTTTTCCAGTAAACAAATGTTAAATCAATAAAAATAAATCCTCTCCAAAGCCAAGAAAGAACAAACAAAGCAATGCTAAAAGACACTCACCAGTCTAAACAAACAAGCTAGAGAGCTGACCAAATCTGCCAAAGCAAACTATGAGGCAAAGATAGCCTCCCAGATAAAAGATAACCATAAGCCTGTTTTTAATTATGTTGGTAACCTCAGGGGAAACCGTGATCATTAACAACATAGGAACCCTCCAAAAACTGGACCAGACCAAATATGGCTTTGTCAAAGGAAGGTTTTACCTGCTCAATGTCATGGACTTCTTTGAGAAAGTCAGCAGGGCCATAGATGAGGATAAAACTGTACACACTGTTTATCTAGACCTGGACAAAGCTTTTGACACAATCCTGCACCTAGGGATCACAAATATACTTACTGAGTTAGGCATAAACCCCTACGTCATTAGATGGATAGCCAACTGGCTCACTGACAGGACACATGTTCTGGTAGGTGAATCCTCTTCCGATAAGAAACCTGTTACTAACATTGTCCCATGGGGCTCAGTGTTGGGACCCATTCTGTTTGGAATATAATTCTTTGAAGTGAAGGCCAATGTCGGGCCCTCTGAGTCACCAAGTTCACTGACGACTGTAAGCTGAGAGCAATCACTTGAATCCCCAAATTATGTTGACATCATACAGACAGGCCTAAAAATTGCAAATGACTGATGCCAAAACCATGGTCTGAGACTAAATCCTAAAAATGCATAATCATATCCTTTGGAAAATCAGAAATCCCTGAAAAATATAATATTGATAGCAGACCCCTAAATGTAGACCCAGTGGTGAGGGACCTAGGAACACAGATAGATAGTAACCTAAACTTTTAGACCACCAGGTAGATAAGTAGTGAGGAAATGCTTTTGTGTGCCTCAACTATAAGTAAAGGGATGGCATCAAGATCAAAGGAAGTTATAGTGCCATTGAACTTAGCCCTCATCAGGCCCATAATCAAGTACAGTGCTCCCTTCCGCATGTACCTAACCAGGCACTTTCAACAACTGGAGTGGCTCCAGAAGTTTCTCACTAAAAAATACAAAGCATAACATACATGTCTTATGCAGACTGACTAAAGGCCCTATCCCTTTACTCTGTCTCATTCCATTTACTGAGAGGGGACCTATAAGGCATTCTCTGATCAAGCCGTGATGAAAATGTTGCATATTCACAAGAAAAATTATACAGGGTTAACATGTTCCATGGACCTAAACCTTATGTCTGACTTAACAGAGCTTGCTGGAGAGACAGATTTGTATCCCAAAGGCTGCCTCTTTCATGGAATAAACTTCCCATCTTTATAAAACAAAGCATGCCCCTCACTATCTTCAAAAATAATTTGGATAAATGGATGGGGAGCCATACATTTACTCCTGGGGTACTGCCCATGTCCCTTATGGACAGATGCAGTCTGTAAAATGACTCAGGCTCCAACACCCAAAGACCCACTTACCTGATACTACCCCTTCCCATATCTGGGGAAGTAAGATATAATACTGTTATATCCTGGGTATTATTGGATAGACTTATAAAGGCTCTTGTGCCTTTAGCCTAGTAATCACATATGAACTTATAAACCTATGGAATACACTGTTGCAGGGCTACAGTACATCCACACCTCAACATAGCACATGTGGATGCAACAACATTGATATGTGCAATCTTCAGAGGGTCATAAGGCATTACTAGGCAAACAGTCAAGAGCACAAAAAATCCTAGCCATTTTATACCATTTAAAACAAAACAGTTATATCTCTATAATGGAATAGAGTAGGGGTTATGTGTGTATGTGTTTGATTTTATTACAGACTGCTTGTGTCCATATGTGACATGTGCACCACCCTGTGGCAGAATTAATAATCACACATCCGTTGGTCTGCAGATGGTTTGCACAGGGTAATGTAGGGACTCTGCTTCACAATATGTGTATGCATCATTGAGATGATGACATCCTCAGTGTTCCACAGAAAGGATGTTATGTGTACAGAAAGATCAGAGGACATTGGATTCAAGAGACTATGTAAAATGTTCTCCTGAGTGGGAGTTAAATGAAAAGAGATTCAAAACATCATATAATGATCGTGATATACCACCAACCACACACACACACACACACACACACACACACACACACACACACACACACGTGCGTGCGGACACAAACACACTAGATCATTGAGGTCAGATATGAACACAACAGCTGTGTAGATATACAAGTTGTATTCCATACAACAAAAGACTAGGACTATCACAAATGTCTGACTTTAACAGTGTCAGAGTGAAGTTTATAGGTATCATCACTGTATACTGAGAATATGTTGGGAGGATTGTGTGACATAGATGTGGAGTCACTGTGTAAAATTATCAGCAAACTGATAGTTGAATGATCTGTCACGTACACACACACACACACACACACACACACACACACACACACACACACACACACAGACACTCAAGTTGTCTGCTGTGAGATTAAAACCCCAACTCATCTAGTTACACAAGCTAGAGAACACAGTACTTAATTATTACACCAATGCAGACGATTGTGTTTAATATTGTCAGAGTGCACTTTAAAGAGGATGACATCATCAGTGTAGGTTCATAGGAAGTTACTAGGCTAGTGGCCCTAGGGCCTTTACAAGCCTAGCCATGTAAAAAATGGAGTACCCTTATTAAACATAGTTAGATGGTCATTGATAGCAGAGTGATTCTGTTGTCAGCACCGACTGCCCCTGTCCATGAGGGGCATAGGTGCCACCCCCAGGATGAATTTATGGTCACCGATCCAGTTGTCAAGGTTGCACTTGAATAGGATCATTGAGGAGCTCTGCTTCACATGGAGTGGGAGCTTATTCCAGAGGAGTGGCAATCACTGGGAGATGTATCTGTCTGTCCAGCAAGTTCTGTTAATGTCAAAGGCTAGGTTGAGATCCCTGGAGTGAGTTATTCTTGTCCCATTTGATTTGAGGATATGCAGCATTTCTATTAGGCCAGTTTCTGAGACTGCTCTTAGGCCAGGCACAGGTCACCTCTCAGCAACCTGTATTATACAGAGTACAGTGACAGGACTTTCAGTCTTTCCATGTATTTCATGTTTTGGAGGCCCTGGATTCTCTTGGGTAGAAACCTCTGTGGTCTCTCCAGTTGCTGCAGGTGTCTGGTGAGATACATACAGAAGGGAACATTGTACTCAATTAGTGGTCCGATAAGGGTCAAGTACAGCAGAACAATAACCTCCCTACTCTTGGATGCAATGCCCCTATTTATGAGATGCACAATGTAGAATGCTTTTCTTACCACTATGGACACATGGTGATCAAAGTTTAGATTGCTATCAACCTGTGTTCCCAAGTCTCACACCAATGAGTTTGAGCTTAGAGGGGTGCTATATATATCATAATTAGCAGGGTCTACTTCTTTGCCAAAGGGGATAATGAGGCATTTTTCTTGCATTAAGTTTTAGTCCATGATTTTGGCACCAATCTTCTGTCTGTGTCAGCCCTTTCTGTAATATGTTAACATCATTGGGGGACTCTGTGATTGTACCCACTTTATGGTCATCTGCAGACCTGGTAAGCCATAAACCATCTACCTTTGCCTGGACTTCAGAGAAATAGATTCCAAACGGGCCCAGCACAGATCCTTGTGGTACCCCACTGGTAAATGGTCTACTGGTGGAGGTGGATTCCCTAACTTTGACAGTGTGTGTTCTGTTGATGAGCCAGTTGGCTACCCATATAGTAATGTATGGGTTAATCCCCAGCTGGGAGAGTTTCTCTATGATATCTAAATGGGAGGATTGTGTTGAAGGCCTTGGTTAAATCAAGATAAGCGGTAAGTACTATTTTGTCCTCATCCAGGGCTTTGGTGACATTCTCAAAGAAGTCCACTAGGTTTAATAAGCAAGATCTACACTTGACAAAACCAAACTGGGTTGGATCAAGAGTATGACAGTTACCTACATCCTTGTGGATAAGGTCCATGATGATTCTTTCCATGACCTTTCAGATAAGACTGGTTAGACTTATGGGTCAATAGTTCCTAGGATCAGTTGATGGATTCCCTTTGTGCAAGGAAATTACTGTTCCTGTTCTCCACTCTGCTGGGAAAATACCAGTTCTCAGGTTATGGTTAAAGAGAGTGCCAAGTGATTCTACTAGGTCATGTTTTAGAGTGTTTACTAAGCAGCCAGGGATGTTATCTGGTCCCATAGAGACCATGTTTTTTGTTCTTGGAGAGTGCTTGTATGACCTGTTCTTTAGAGAGACTCGAAGACTGGTGTCAGGAATGCTTTGGAGTATGTCTGGTGGGGACAGTTGGGTGATGTTATTGCCAAATCTGTTGGCTAGCAGATTGGAAATTTCCTCAGGTTCAGTGTAAGTGGTACCATCCACTATAAGTTCAGCACACAGCTGGGCATTCCATTTTAGGTTTCAAATGTAGCTAAAGAATGCCTTATGGTTGTCTTTAGCTAGTGATCCTAATTTAGACTTGTAGCTAGCCTTGGAGGACTTTACAAGATATCTGATTTGCTTGTTCAAGCTGTAGAGGGTATCCTTCCTCTGTTAAGTAAGTTCCTCCTGTTCTTAGATATCAGTTTATTTATTTTGTTGTATAACTTATTTATACTTACAGTCCATCAGGGTGGCTTTTTTTTTTGGAAGACCTGGTTTTGTTCCTGTTAGGTACAGCCAAGTCAAAACATTTGTTTATGTGGCTGTATAGGGCATTTGTGTATTTCTCTGCATATGAGTCATTGTTGGCTATGTTGGCAGGGGCTTTGAAACTTTTTATGCCATCACTTAGTAGGCAATAGTTTGCTTTGAAGAGATTTTTCAGTTTTTTTACTCCTGTGGGAGTGTCAGGTTTGATCTTTACTTCAGACAAGACAGATTTATGGTCTGACCTTACCAGGGAGGGCAACACACAGGGGGTAGTTCAGTGACCCCCCCACATTGGTGAGCACTAGATCAAGGACATTTGAACCCGTTGTGGGGATGTGGACCAACTATTCAATCCAATTTGAATTAACAAAGTGCAGGAACCTCATAGTGATAATGTTTGTGCTTATGTAAGTCACCCCAATCAAAGGAAGGTATTTGAAATATCCCATGACCAAAGTGTTTGGCTGTATACTGAGCAACCATAACAAGTCCAGATAGGTGGTGTGTGTCTCCTGATTTATGGTGGGGGACCTGTAGCTAGCAGTAATGTGGAAGGGTATTTACTTATAGTTAATTGGACCTGGAGTAGCTCAAGAGAGTCATGCTGTGTTACCAGTTTCAAGGTATATTTGGAGTTAATGAAGATGGATACACCTCCACCTTTGGTTCTTTCAAACTTGATTCAGGGTCTGAACATGTGAAAGGCATTGTAGCCTTGTATATGGCCAGGGTGCTCTCAGTGGCCCTGAACCAAGTGTCAGAGGCTGCACAAACATCAGCATCTGCCAAGGTGAGGAGTGCTTCCAGGGAGTGCAGTTTACTGTTTAAGCTCCTAGCATTAAGCAGCATGACCTTCAGTTTGTCTTTAGTGGATTTCTTTACATCAGAAGTTTTCATGTTTAGACATTGCCTAAAAAAAGACACTATGGGGCAGGCAAGAGTCTTTGCCAGTATCTGAAAGCCTTGAGGAAACAGGTGAAGGCCATTTCTGGCAAAGTTGTGTGGACTATTGACCATGTCTTCCCAGACAGATACTGAATCTCCCTGAAGTGACACCAGAAGCTAAGCCACTTATTGAAATCAGTCATTTTTTGTCTGTATTGTGGCATCATCCTAGGTGAAGGTAGAATTTTGCTTAGGGCTAGGGACATTCCTGCCTGGGACACATAAGCTGAGAGTTCAATCATGTCTCACTTTATATAGTCCAGAGAGTTACGTCTCAAGTCATTCACACCAACATGTACTATGACAGAGTCATAACGGTAATTGTTTCTGAGGGACTTGAGTGTGTGCATGATTTGGTGAATCCTGGCACCTGACAGGCAGCTGACCATGACCTTCTCCTTGTTCAACATGGTAAGGGGGATATCTGTGTATCTCACTACTGAGTCGCCTATGACTAGAACATTAGGTTTAGAGGTGTTTTGCCTTAGGGGCTTAATTGTTAAGGCACTGATATGTGTGTTGATATGTGTAGTGATGGATTATGTTCATGTACCAGTATGTATATGCTGCTTGCACTTGGGAGGTCTCTGGTCTTTTGTTAGGCTCTTAGTGAGTACCTCCACATATGTGGATTTATGTGTCTTAACCTTATCTTGTGTGAGAGGAGTGTTGTGTGTGCTGACAGCTTGTTTTATGTCTTTTTATTGTTATGTGAGAGGAATGATTCCAGTTTCATGGTATAATTATATCTCTCATATACTATATTTGCTTGCTTTAGGAGCAAGTGGCTGTCAGTACACATGAGGCAATTGCTACATTGCTTCAGGATGCTCATGTCAATCAGGTTGGCTGGAGAATTATGGGAAAATGTCCATCCATTATGGCAGGTATATATTGTAGTAACTAGTAGGGATGGGCTAGATGGACCAGGGTTTGCTTGTGAGACTAGCAAAGACGGATATTTTGTGGAGGGCTAAGGGTGGTAGACTGTGTCAGTGCCTCAGAATGCACAGTTGAGTTGCTCACTGGGTAGCAATGTGCAACTGCAGTGCACACAGAGAGGCAGTGGAGCTAAGGAGGGTTTTCTAGCAGATATCAAGGGAAAATTGTGTTTCTAAGAGTTTGCATCTATGCACGGCAGCACTAAACCCTGTTGTGCTGTGCACAGTTATGTGCAAATGCAGGACTTAACTAAAAGTGAAGTTAAACTCTTTTAACACAAACTAACAAATAGGAGAGCCCAAACTGAGCCTTTTTGCTTAAGTAATACCAAACAGCCTAGATTCAGCAAATCTGAATCTAGCCTTTGCTATGAAATACAGAAGTACTAGAAATTCAAAGTGCAGAAAAAAAAACAGTCACAGCATAAAAACAGGAAAAATAAAGTGGTAATTAAGCAAAATACAGTTAAAAAATGTGCAATGCAAGCTTAAAATATACTTATTTTTGTTGAAAGCAGTGGATGCCTTGGATTTAGTTCAGATTCACTCCAAATCTCTGGCTAAGGTCACCAAAATTGGAACAGCTCTGCCAACCTGAGCCAAACTGTATGCTGAGAAGAAGATGTTGGTAGGATTGTGTGACATAGGTGTAGTCTCACTGTGTCTCCAGACTGACAGTTGAATGAACACCCACTCAAGTTGACTGCTGTGAAATTAAAACCCTTACCTGTTTAGTTACACAACACAGTACATAACACTTGCTGCAACACAGATGTCTGCGTTTAATGTTGTCAGAGTGTACTTTATGGGGAATGACATCATTAGTGTATGCTGAAAAGAAGATATTGGGAGGAGTGGGTGACATAGATGCAGACTCACTGTGTGAGATTGTCTCCAGACTGATAGTTGAATGAACACGTGCACTCATGTCGAGTGCAGTGAAATTAGACCCCCCCCCACCTATCTAGTTAAACAAGTTATAGAACACAGTACTTTATGTTAGCGCCACAGCACAAGCCTGACTTTAACAGTGTCAGGGTGCACATTATAGAGGATGACATCATCAGTGTATGGTGAGAAGATTTTTGGAGTATTTTGTGGCATAGATGTGGACTCACTGTGTAAAACTGTCTTTAGACTGATGGTTAAATGAACACACACACACACACACACACACACACACACACACACACACACACACACACACACACACACACACACTCGAGTTGACTGCTGTGTAGAATTCCTACCTATCTAATTACAGAAGCTAGAGAACACAGTACTTAAGGCTAGCACCACGATACAAGTCTGGCTTTAACAGTGTCAGAATGTACTTTACAGAGGATGACATCATCAGTGTATAATGAATAGACGATGTTGGAAGGGCTATATGAAATTGCTGTGGAGTAATTATGCACTGTAAAAGCATTTTTTAATGATGCTTGTGGGCAGCAAGATCTGTAGTGAAGCTCTTCTAACTATGCATACATGCAAGTTGATTATTGTGATTTTTGATCCCCTAACTAACTAGTTACACAGCCTAGAGAATGCAGTACTTAATTCTAGCACCATGGCACAAGTCTGACTTTAACTGTGTCAGAGTCCATGTTATAGAGGATGACATCATCAGTTCATGTGAAAGATGCCATTGGAAGGGCTGCATGAAACTGCTGTGGAGTCATGTATCATTATAAAAGTATTTTCTGAATGATACTTAAGTGAGGGCAGCAAGATCTGGAGTCAAGCTCTTCTGACTATGCATGCACATGTGTGCACACACACACACACACACACACACACACACACAAACACACACACACACACACACACACACACACACACACACACACACACACACACACACACACACACACACACAGACACACACTCAGACATACAGACACACACAAGTTGACTGTTGTGCAATTCAGCCCTAACCTACTTACACAAACTGGACAAGACAGTACTTAACACTCTGATGCCTGATTTTATCAGTGTTACAGTGCTCTTTATAGAGGATGACATCATCATCATGTCATAGGTAACATATACAGTTATGAGACTTGCGTGCACAGGCAGGACTTAGGATATGATTGTGTGATCGCAGTTTGCAAAAATACATTTAAATAATCCTGGTAACTAGGTGTAAGAAGCTGTCATGAATGTATATTGCAGAATTGAGACATACATGTACCTGTTTTTCAGGATGTTGTTTAGATAACACACACACACACACACACACACACACACACACACACACACACACACACACTTTGGAAACACCAGTACTGCAAGGGTGGAAGTATGTGTCTTCATATTCAGATAAAGTAAGTGATGTCCACATTAATAGAATTTACTGACAATATCAATGTGATGTGATTATGGATGACCAATGTCTAGTGTCAGTGTAAACCCATACCAAATGTAATAATGCAGTTATGTTCTGCATTTCTGTAGTCTGCTTGAAAATGGCCAAAGTACTGATATATCATTTGCAAGTGTGTTGCTGCAGGGCACACATGAATATCAGAAAGTAGGTGTTCATTCAAGCACATGCCTTTCTATGTAATGGGAGATACTATTATTATGATATTCACCCCCTCTAGACACACCAAAATTGACAAAGCATCATTCTCTATTTTCAGTCATAACAAGACCTCCTTCGAAATAGTCCCCCATACAAAACTGCTGGGTGTCCTTATTGATGACCAATTAAAATTTGACATACGTCTACAAACAAATATTAAAAAAAAAAACATCAAAAGCTTGGAATGCTATACCACCATAATCGCTACCTTACTCCTGCATCAAAACAAATTCTGTCCACCACTTACCTCATTCCCTCTCTCCTATATGGAACCCCCCTCCTTACTAATCTTCAATCAACACTCAAAACCAAACTATCTTCCTGCTATAATAAAATATCAAAATTTGCCACCGGATCCAAATCCTCCTCTCATCAATGTAACTCTCTCCATTCCCTAAACTGGTTAGAGCTCCCAAACTATCTGACATATCTTCAACTTACAACAGCCCATAAGCTCATTTTCAAACCATCTAACTGTCCTTCCCTTTCCTCCACCCTAAAAATGCATCAGTCTCATTGAGTACTCAGATCCAACAATCAAAATCTACTCAAACGTTACAAATGCTTACTTACTCCAGGGCAACTCTTACTATCCTTCTCCCTTGCCAGGTCATGGAATTCACTTCCCTCCATATTAGAACCACCCACAATCTGTCTACCTTTAAGACCTTACTCCACACTTACCTCTCCTTTCACTAAGAATGCTTCTGCTCCTACCCTATCTGATACTTTTCACCCTTTTTCACACCTTCCTATCTCTAAATCATCCTAAAACCTACTCCTGCTCAATATATTTACTTCTCTCTACAAATCTTCTCATATTTCACAAAAAAAAAAAAACTGCTGATTACATATTTCAAGTTGAACTATTGATTTATGTCTTCTTCATATTGTGTATTATTTGAAACGTATTTGCATTTCTTCCCTGTCATTACTGTAAATATAGTAATGCTGTATTTTGAGTTTTAATGTAGATACAGAATTACTGTATTAAGGAGCTTTTCTCCCTGGGCCGCCATTGAAAATAGGCTCACATCGGCCCAATGGACTTTCCCAGTTAACAAACTGCAAATAAAATAAATAAATAAACACCCCAGAAACCACGTCTTCATGCAGCACACTGCTGAAAAACTGATTTGAGTGGATGATGACAAAGTTTTAGCGCATGCATGATTCACATTTCATGAATTCAACTTGGACTTGTGAAGTAGCTTGCAACATATGTTATAGGAGAAATTGCTGGCATCTATTATAACGGTCATGCTACAGTCTATCTTTGTAATGCTTGGGCCAAAATGTTATTATATAAATAACTGTTGCCATTGCTTCCCCATTTGAGCAACATTAATCACCAAGCAAAAGTGACTCTGCTTAAGATAAATATTGAAAAACTGCACAAAAAAGTTGGTTGCACAGCCCAAAACAGGTGAAGAAATTCTTGCTGTGCTGTTGGTTTTCTCTGATGTATTAGGTGGGCAGGAAAATGACCAGAACTCAAAATGTATAACCATTTGTGTACCTCTGGACAAATTCAAAAGTAGCAAGCCACTCCAAGTGGTGGCAAAACCAGTAACAAGAACTCAGAAAGTGTTGAGATAATTGATTCTTCATTCCACTCAGAAAGACAAGCGAAAATAAAAAAAAAATTTAGTGCTTTTGTCCCATTAATACCAGGAACTTCTTCAGAATTGAAAGTTCAAAAAGAATAATGCTCATTTTAAAAAAAGTGCCCCTGTTATTTCTACCAATCAAGTTGTGCAAATAATCAAGCAGTTTTCCAACTATCCTTAAAGCAGCACAGATCATCACAAAAAATGAGTCACAACAACCTGTGTAATACTTAACATCACATAGTAATAATATACATGATGGAAATACAAATGTTAAAAATATTAAAAATAGGAACATAAATATAAATTATGCAAAAATATAAATAGATAATCAAATAATTTTAAAATACTAGACAATTTTAAAAACAATGTTAAATATAGTTTTAAAATTTAGAGTTTGGATGCCTTGATCTTTAAAACAAGTAAAATAGACATGTCTTCATTTAAACCAGAGGGTGGGGGGTGGGGTTGAAGCATTTAATTTCAATTGCCATACAAACTCCAAATATTCCAGCCTGGTTTCCCATGCTCAACCCCTCTCATCAATAATAATCTTGTCTAAAATACAGAACATGAATTTCTTAAAATTATCACAAACGATAGTCTGCTCATATAATGCATTACTTTCCCTCTAATGTTCATAAATCCTTTTGCACAGGTGCCTTTCCATTTTTCCTATGTAGACAGCTAGACAGGTGGAACATAAAGCTAAATACACCACCTATTTGATAAAGCACACTCCGTGTCTTGGTATGAAGTGTACACCAACAGGTCCACCCACCCTATATCTATTAACTGTAAAAATATATTTACACTGGGAACAACAGTCATAGGATTGTAGATTCTTGGTTTCTGTTTAGGTGGTATGCTTTTTTTAAACCCCCCTTGAGTACCTTTTTTGTATTCCTTGCTGTTTTACATATGAACATTGACCTTTTACACGTAGTACTAAAAACAAACTTGTTGGCCTTGAAAATAGCCCCACATTTGTTAATTATTTATTTATTTTTTCTTGTTCCTATGTTGTATTCAGTCACTATAGCTAAATCAATTTTTTTTTGGGGGGGTTGAGAGTTGAGTTGGTTTATGTCAAGCTCCATTTTATTCAAGCATTTACCTAATAGTGGGCTAAAACTATCCATTCTCCTACTTATATTCATAGATCTCAGCAATGAGACTCTCAGGATAACTCCTGCCTTTAAACATAGAAGTCATTTTTTCTTTCATGCCTTAACGTTTTGTCTTCTGAAATCATTCTAGATAATTGTACGAACTGTCCTTTAACTATTCCTTTCTTAACCTTGTATGGATGAAATCTTGTAAAATGTAAATAATTATTGCTGAAAGTTGGTTTATGATATACTGTATATTAGATCTAAACCCATCTTCAGTTCTAGAAGCTGACACATCCAAATACTTTATTGGATCTCTGTTGTATGAATAGGCAAATTTCAAGAAATGAGTAGTCTCACTTAAATACTTTATAAACTCTTCGTTTTTAACATCCTGCCCAGGTAGCATAAATAAAGGGACCAGCAAGCTGAAAAATTGGATTGTAGTACATATTTCTTCTCCCAAGTATATAATACCAAGTTAGCAAAAATGGGGGTGTAAGCTGCCCCGATGGCTACTCCCCTCAATTGTTTGTATATTTCTCCTTTTAAGTAGAGGTAGTTGTTTTTTACAACTTTATCCATACATTCTGTAATTATTTTAATACCATTAGTGTTCAAAAAGTCCAAATCCAATGGTGCTTCCTGAAAGTATTCCATTCCTACAGTCCATGAAATGTAAGTGAAAAGGTCCACTACGCTGATGGTTAAAAAATACATGTTAGGGACAAATAATTCTTTCTTGAATTGACCTAGAAAATCCCATGAATTTTTAATAGGTGATCTATACTAGCAAAAGTGGATTTAAGTACAAGCTAGAGGATAAGATTTTGAACCTTGTGCTGTGACTGTAGTTCTGAACGGAGGATTCTCACTGTTTTTGTGCATTTTAGAAATTCCAAAAATAGAAGGGATATGTGGCAAAGGGTTGAATAAGAAATTGTTTATTCAATCCTTTCCTGTGTATCCCTTCTATTTTTCAGGATTATCCTGAGAGTCTCATTGCTGAAATCTATGAATATGTTTTTTTGTTGTGGGATCACAGTACAGGTGGGATCAAGGGAGTTGCCCACTCCTCACTATAGTGTTATCCATGAGTTGGTACATATAATTAGCAGGGGGTGGGAGTTGCAGGGAGGCTTGCACATTTGTTTTTTGTTTTTTTTTGGGCATTTTTCGATTGGCTGGTGATCAACAAGTTGTGTTCGATTACTTGCCATTCAAAATGTTGATTTTTCAGTAGTTTAACACACACACACACACACACACACACACACACACACACACACACATACACACACACTTTATACACATACTTATACAGTGTACCTGCAGTATGTTGTTATCACAGGCAAACACACATAAACACGTGCATACATCTGCACTATGTTTACATTCTAAGCAACAGTCTTCTCCCTTGGTTTAATTTCTCCAGATATTTAGTTTTTTACATACTTTATTGGGAATAGACCCCACTCCATTCCCAAGTCAGAGCATAATTAAATTTCATGAAAAGCTGATTGATTTAAGAACCTGCAGGATGGAAGGAAGAGACTTCACTCAATATTCATACAACCATAGAACACACGGTTGCACTGACAGGGTATTCCTTATGGAAAGCTTGCATCTTATCACTTCATCCTTATAGGTTGTACTTTGTCTCTGCTCTGCTCATTCAGCACTTCAGATTTTTAGTAGAAACACCTTCCCACCCCCTCATCCCATTCAATGTGGCTAATACCATATTATGCCAGGAAAGAAGACATTGAGGATATTCTGAACAAGCCAACTGCCCAGGTCCTAAAATGTCATAACTCATCACAGTATAACTTATACGTGCACTGATAATTTACAAATTTTTTTCTACACACAAACTTAAAATTTGGACCAACTCTCATTGGCCAAACTATCATAGGGTATTAGATCAACTTCAGTCATTGAGGCTCCATACCCTGAGACATCAGTAATGGATAAGTAGAGGATTTTTCAGTACTGAAAAAACAAGAATCTACAATTCATGATATTATCAATAAAAAAGAGCAGTTAGCCCTGGATAGACTTAGGTCACACTGTTACAAAATTACTTCCCAAATATATAAATACATACCCCAAGTATGTGAAAGAAGTACACCCCTGTGCAGAACCACATCCCCATCCAATCCAAGCACATGGATACTTTAGTGATTTTTCAGGAACACTTCCTCTCAACATTTAGACAACTCATCTCATAAGTGATATGTCCCCAAACAGGGAATTCCTGAATAAATGCAAATTTACAATGTATACCAGCTGATGACAAAGCTCTTCTTTCAAATCCTACTTCTGCAGTGGAGATCAAAGAGTATGTCAGAAGTTTCATATCCCTGAAGGCTTATGACCCAAACATGTTGCCAGTAGAGTTTTATACAAATCTCTTATCAGATGTTTTGGGAAGCATGTTTGCAAGCCTCCACAGCAGGAGAATGTTGTTCCGCTTGGATATAATTGTTGTAATCTCATTTCTAAAAATCTAACAAAGATCTGACAAAACTTGGAAGTTACAGGTGTATGTCTTTTTAAATGCTGATTACAATGTATATGTGGATATCTGTGCTTTAGTACTCATATCATGACTTCCTGATTTTAATCATTCAGATCAGTCAGATTTCATTCAAAGGGTCTATGCTTAGCCCAATAGATAGATATGCATGCCACAAAGGCTTTTCATTTGGTGAGTTGACAATATTCTTCATACTTTTGAATTAAAATCTCCCAAAACTATTAATTGCTCCATTTGAAAACATATAAAGGTGAATCCACATCTACAGTAAGGATGGACTCTTTCCTTTCTTGTGAATTCTCTTTTTTCAGGGTGACCAGACAAGGGTGTTCACTAACCCCATTGTTGCTTATCTTAGCCCTCCAGCAATAACTATAGCATTAAGGGCCAGACTCTGCTCCCTGGCTAATACTGCATGTAATACACTTTTACAGAGGATTTAGCATTTTTGGAGATGACCTGGCTGTTGAGTGGCCACGGTGGTGCAGTGGTTAGCACTGTTGCCTCACAGCAAGAGGTTCTCTGGTTCGATTTTCAGCTGGGGTGCCTTCTGTGCGGAATCTGCATGTCCTTCCTGTGGTCATGTGGGTTTTCTTTGGGTGCTCTGGTTTCCTCCCACATCCCAATGACATGCTGTAGGTGGACTGGACACTCTAAATTGGCCCTAGGTGTGAGTGTGTGTGTGCCTTCTGTGGTATATTGGGCACCAGGCTGGCAACCCAACACCATAAAACTCCATTGCCAATCATTCTGCGGACCATTGTTCTGCTATGGCGACCCCTAACCAGGATAAGCCAAAATGAGGGGATGATGGAGATGACCTGGCTGCTATTCTAAAAAATTCAGAGTTCAGGATTCTAAAAAATAGGTAGGTCTTTCTTGCAATGCCTTAGACTACCCATAGGGTATAAAATCAACCACTCCAAATTTCTGGCAATCACCCCATGTTAGCATCCCTCCCCTTCCTTTCAGTGTCAGTATAATTTCAAATGGGAAACAAGATTTCAATTCATTGGGGGGGTACATATTTCATCAGACACCCCCAAGACAAATAACTGAAAATAATCCAAGACTCAAAGTTAGCAGTCTCATCTTTTATTTCAAATTACTTCATGAGTTAAAAGTTCTCCCCATTGTATCTCTCTAAGGCAAGTCAACAAATGGGATACAATCATTTTTTTCTTCATCTGGGCCACTCAAATACAGATTTGTTTCAGTTGCACATTATAACTATGTGTAAAAAAGTGGTTTGATTTCCCTGTATTTTAAAGCTATGTTTACAGACCTGCATGTTAAAGTTAACCCTGCTCTGATAGCAGATATCTCTGGAGATACCATGGAAAGTATTAGAAGCGGATCTATTTCTCCCTTCATTAAATATACTTGGTAAGGAAAATAGTAAGAAGTATCATATATGGAAGTCGTTTAAGGCATGTCCCATCATGGACAAATACCTTAAATCCTTAGGTTCTCAAAAATACACTGACATAAGTTTCCCAATGTTTAAAAATGTTATCAAGGGCATCAGGTTCCTATATAGCTAGACACAGCTGTCTTATCTTCTATATGGATTTAAGATGTTTGCTATTTGGCAGGTAATTTTTCTATTTCTAGTGCTGAAAATGTATTTGTCAGGTTTGCTTGTGTTAAAATGTATCAACACTGCTCCCTGCTGGAAGGAAAAGAAATGTACATGTATTATTGTAACTGAATTATATGTATACATTGTAACAGAATATACTAGAAGTGAAGAGGTTAATCTTAATTCGCTGGACTTTGCAAAATATATCTGAAATTAAATGGCTTTATGAGTTAAGCCATAAAAATGTTATCCCACAGTTTTGAATGGAGCCAGAGATGCAATCTCTGGTCTAGAGAATAATTGGTAGCTCCTGTAGGAATAGTCAAATAGTTTTAAGGTTTTATGACTTCCAGCAGCTGCACCACATCTGAGCAAAGCTCGGTCTGTGTGTATTGTAGCACATAGGTGCTAAACCCTGGTAGCTTCTAGTGATGGGGAATAGTGCGGGAAACAGAGTCAGATGATTAGATGTATATGATGTCATTCTGTACAGAAATAATGTTTTAATATTAGAGGGGACTGAAGTCTCAGCAGCATTCTGTATTTTGTCTTGGCTCTGACAACAAGGACCACTCACCCATCTTGCCTTGCTCTATTCAGTAAGTAGGAACAGCAATTCTTTTAGTCAATCAGGAATAGATAACAAGAATAGCTAAATACTGTTTTTCTGTAACTGTGTGAAACTTTCCATTGGTGTTATTTTTAATATTCCCTGTGACTGAAACTCTGGGGTTTACTGTAAATAGATATTTAGTATTTTCATGCTCCAGGATTTAATAAAATCTGTGTAGGTATCATGTAGAGCCCACACGAAATGTATCCATATACACAGCCATGGTTCCCCCTCAGCAGCACGACATGCATATTAATGATGGTGAGTTGCTAAGGGAAAGCCGAGGAACAGGGATATTGAATCAGTGTAGGAAGAGGTGTAGTGGCTACCCATGTTTGCAGATGAGTGTGAAGCTCCCTGTAATGCTCCCCACCACAGTTGTAATACTGTAAAGTGTTAAATGTATAATATGTCATTTTTATGATCTTATATATTTTTTTTTCATGTTTGGGTGGCATAGGATGGAGCTCAGCAATGCTAAGCTGTGTTAACATATAGACAGCTGACACCTGCCAGACATCTACAAATAGAATCCAGATATAATTAATTATCATAATTCATTTTTTTTATATTTTTTCTTTTTCATTTTTTTAATTGCCATTTACCCGACACATGCAGAGAGCAGCAGAGCTGAGCAGAGCTTAAACATACATAGCCAAAATCTGCCAGACATCTAAAAACAGAAACCAGATGTAATTATTTATTTATAGGTGTGTTTAAGTGCGTTAGCACAGTGCTCAGCAATGCTGACAGGTAGCCTAGTAGTATATGCGAAGGTATACCAGTTTTTATAATATCCAACTAGCTACATGGGTAGAGTTAAGGCCTTATATGTAGTAGGTCCTGGGTTCAAGTCCATAAAAGGCACAATATATCTGTAAATGAATGCACTATTTTTCTATAATTTAATACAAGTATTGTGAAATTTGGTACTGCTGCACTCTGCTAAGCACTGTTCTTTCATGCTAAGCAGTGCATAAACATGTTAATGGCTGCCAATGTTTGCACGGTGCTAAGCTTCACTAAAACCACAGTTCTGCGAGTTTTTGCATTGCTTAGCTTTGCTTAGCTGGTTTGCGTGCTACTAAGCAATGCAGTGCTTTTTTGAATGTTGCCCAATGATGCTTAAGGGTGGGAAAACAGCCTATATTAAGTCCAGTAGCGGGACTTCAGCATGATTCATTGGAGATTAATCAACTGTTGGTATGGCAAGTGGTGTTGGCGAAGGTGTGCACTTTTGAGTGCAGATGTAAGGTATTCAGGAGACCAGGGACATGGTTGGGCTCCTGGTACAAAACCATGCACCCCAACTGATGCAGGGCAGATTCCAGGGCTTGGAGTGTAAGGGAGAGGCCTGGGACCATTTGGCCAGGGAACTCACCAGTGTTTCAGGTATCCCCTGCACAGGTGAGCAGTGTCATCACCATTATGATGACCTGAAAGGGGAGAAGAGGGGAACCTTGGACACCTGGGTCCAAGAAGCTAGAGATGGGAATGCCCCACAAGTATGTATGTCTTCTGCTGTCTTACCAAAATGCAGGCTGAATGTCTGCAAAACTGGTATGATGTGTTTCTCTCCCAACAGTTGCAGCTGAGAGGGCTCACAGTGTTAAGTCAAATGTCTGGTGCCTGTCCACCTTGCGCTGTGAGTGTGGTAAGTATGGATTTAGTACACTAACTGTAGTGCAATAAGCAAAAAAGGGTAAAGCATTTACTACAATAAAGTATTCATAAGAAAAACTGTAGTGCAATAAATGGGCAATTAGAGGTGTAGTGCAATAAATGGGCAATTAGAGCTGTAGTGCAATACATGAACAATAACAAGTGAAGTTCAATAAGCAATAAACAATACTAATAACAGCAAGCAAAATGGTGGTCAGCAGGATTGTGTTGTCATAACCATTGCAGTACAGCTGTATGCATTGATTGTCTATGGTAAGGTTGCTGCAGTCAAGTGTAACACTATAATAGCTGTAGAATGCAAAGCTAATGGCCTGCAAACTGTATTGCTTAACTCATAGTACTGTCCAAGGCTGTCTCCAGGCCAATATCAGTCACATAATGCTCTCTGTTCCTCCTAATACAGGTAAGAAAGGTATATGGGTGAGGTGGCCCGCTCCATGGGCAGATATTGTGTGTGCACTTCACAGATATTTCAAAGCAATAATAAAAAATGTTCACTAGCACTGTTGATACTAAAATAAAGCTGTTTTACTATATGCAGTACAGTTGTATTCCATGCATGTGTGTTCTACTGTCAGTGCAGTCAATTACAACACTGTAATAGTTCTAGAATGCAAAAAGAATGTCATGTAACATGTATGGTTAAGCCCATAGTATGGATCAAGGTTAGGTTAGTCGTAGTGCACAAGATAGTCTACCATGGGTTTGACCGCCACCTGTGTAGGATTGAGGGCATGCTGGCCAACCTGATGGGACAGCCTCACCCTGGTGCCTAGCCTCCAGCACTGCCACCCTCGGGGCAGTAAAGGAGCAGTGCTGACAGTCCCATGCGTGGTAATGTGAGTCACACTGCTGCCATCTGGAAGCTTATGGAACTTGGATTCCACAACACCCTCCCTCTCCAAGGTGTTCATCCTCCTCATGTGTCACACACCACCCCTGTCTGCTGTCTTGTTTGTCTTGTCTGCAAATGCATCCTCACCTACCCAACTTACCTCCCCCACATGTACCCATCTCCCTTCCCCAACATTCCACTCACAACTTAAAAAAAAGGGCACCTGTCCCAAATAAAACAATATTGTCCATTGCCCCATACATAGCTCTCCATTTTGCCCGCGTGTCCACTGGACACAGGTAATTTGGTCCAGTTGGTTTGACAATGCAGAAATGTTGTCTTCACCCCTCTATCTGTGGATAACAGTTCAAATCCATGTACATATTCTGTCAAAGTGCACAGTTGTTGCTGTACAAGAAATGGATAGCTATGTTCCTTTCCTAGACCCTTTCTTCACATCCCTACCTGCCTTACACAATGTTTTCCCCCTGATTGCACCCCATTTCACCACTTTCTTATTTCCTTATGTTTTTTTTCTTTATATTTTTTTATCAGGATGCTGTGTGGCATGTCGCATCACTCAGCTTTTCTAAGCTCAGCTAAATAGAGTTATATTGATTATATGTGTCCTTAAAATTCTATTACACATTTACAAAATAAACACCTGTCCCATGTTTTGGACCCAAGACCATCACACCTGCAGACCAGTGCAGTAACCTGTCATGCCAGTAAACTCTTACTTAAAATAGGTGCTTTAAGAAATTACATAGTAAATGCCAGTTACAGTCATTAAGCGTATTTCAGCATAGCTGCATGGCGTACCACACCACTCAAACTTGAATAAAATTGAATGGAAAACATGGGAGTGTTCCTGGGACTCTAGTGCAATAGTACACCACTACAAAACCAAAGACATAATAATGGATGCAAGTAAGGCCTCTGATAGCAAGTACATGTGCCGTTTCATCAGCAACATGTAAACATGTAGAAAGACTCCTGCTAAGGCATTAATAGCAAAATACATGTGCATCTGGGACCCTGGTGCAGAAATACATCCATATAAAGCCTTGCACTTACTGATGGATGTAGAGCATGGCTGTCACAGCCTGTAGGTGTGCACATATGTCTTGCAAATACACCTTCCACAGCAGTGACTCAGTAGCTCAGTCTGTTAAATGCCTCATAAATAGCATATTTTTGCCACACATAGTCCTGGGTTCAGATCCATTAGTGTGTAGCACTGTATTTGCAGTATTGTGAAGCCAGCTATTAATGACAGGCTCATGCACTCTTTATCCACAAAATACATGTCAAATGAATTTCTGCTTTTAACTGATGGAAGTCACAGACCTGCAGGTAGGAACACACTTCACGTAGCCATATAACAAATGTATATGTGCATAAATTGTCACATCATGCATTAATATGCATTCACAGAGAATGCCACTTCGGGTACTGTGAATGAGGGCCACTAATAGAGTGCACCACACAATCCTTTCAGAGTCACACTACAGATTACATCTGAACAACGAACATATACATTTGAAGTCCCTGCTTGTAACAAGGAGAGTCCTCATACATGCTGCAAATCACTACCAGACTGTACTACATGGCCTGGCAGATGACCAAATGGTGGACATATGGACATATTCACACACATACACACACACATTATATATATATATATATATATATATATATATAGATATATATATATAGAGAGAGAGAGAGATACTTCATCTTGCTCAAGGACACACCAAACATGTTGCTTAGTACTCTGTTATTAATACTGTTGCTTAACAGACTTACCTTAAACACATGCCTTCATTGAAGTGTAGAGGGTTCTCTCACTCTGGGCCTGACTCTACAACCATTCTGACACAGCTCACACAGTTACTCCTATATCTTGTTGTCCTCCAGAGTCTTCACACTCTCTGCCTATGTCTATTACCTGCAGCAGTAGCTGCAACCTGAAGCATACCCAGGTCCATGTAAAGGTGTCTGCTGTAAACCTACCCTCTGCAACAATATAGCCTCCTCACCCCAGAAATGTCCAGTACATCATATCAGAAAGGAGCCATAATCTATATGAAGGTGTGACGATTGGGGAGAGATGGGCGAAGGCTGCCAGCCAAGTCACATAGAATTTGATAAATAATTCTATCAACTGTATAAATAAATGTAAAATACAGGCTTGTATTTTTAAATTTAAGAAAACACTGTAAAATGTGTATATCCAAGTGATTGTAGATTATGCTACATGATACCCTGAGGCAGTAGCTTTGTCCTCCATTGAGGCAGAGAAGGTGGCAAATGCTTTGTTAGAGATTTTCAGCAGGGTAGGTTTCCCAAAGGAAATACTGTCTGACAGAGGTGCCAATTTTATGTCAGACCTGCTGGCTTGTCTGTGGAAGTCCTGTGGGGTGAAGCACATGAAGACCACCCCCTACCATCCCCAGACTAATGGTCTTGTTGAGAGGTTAAACTGCACAATCAAGTCCATGCTACGAGAATTTGCAGATCAGTTTAAGAGGGAGTGGGACAAATATTTGCCCCATCTGTTTGCTCACAGAGAGGTTCCCCAGGGATCCACAGGTTTTTCACCCTTTGAGTTGCTGTATGGGAATAGGGTGAGGGGACCTCTATATTTAATTTGTGATGAGTGGGAAGGTGAGTGTGAGTCTCACAAGGAGTCTATTGTGGCATATGTCCTGAACCTCAGGACAAGGCTCAGGGAACTCATGGGCCTGGCCCAGGAGAACCTGGCAGAAGTCCAACAACAGAAAAATGTGTGGTATGAAAGGAATGCTCGAGCTAGAGAGTATGCTGTGGGGCAGCAGATGATGGTTCTCATTCCTGTCAAACACAACAAGTTGCAAGCAGCTTGGGAGGGACCCTACAAGGTGGTAAGAAAGGTAAGTGATGTTAACTACATGGTGGAAGTGCTAGGCAGATGGCAGGGACACAAATTGTACCATGTTAACATGATGAAACCTTACCATGATAGGGAGGCCCTTGTGCTGAGCATTTGCAGTGGATTGCAGGAGGAGTCTGATGGAGATCTGGGGACTGATCTCCTCAGTGAGGCTCGGGCTGACACCTCGGTGGAAGGGGTAGCAATGTCCCAGCAGCTATCTCCTACCCAGGTTCAAGAAATCCGAGCAGTGTTGTAGGAGTTTGGGGGCATGTTCACCAGGAAACCAGGGAGCACCTACCTGGTGCAGCACTAGGTGGATACAGGATCCCAAAGACCTATCAGGCAGGTCCCTTATAGGGTGCCTGAGAGAGTCAAACAGACTCTGAGGGAGGAGGTACAGGAGATGTTGGAACTAGGGGTGATTCAAGAGTCCAACAGTCCCTAGGCCTCACCAGTGATACTGGTGCCAAAGAAGGATGGCAGCACCAGGTTCTGTGTGGATTACAGGAAATGAAATAGTCACACAGAGTCAGATGCTTACCCCATGCCTAGGACAGATGAGTCCCTAGAGAAGCTGGGTGGGGCTAAGTATCTTACAACCATTGATCTTACCAAGGGTTACTGGCAGGTGCCCTTGACTCCCAGTGCTAGAGAGAAGTCAGCCTTTGTGACTCCTTTTGTCTTGTTTGAGTTCACAAAGATGCCCTTTGGGATGAAGAATGCCACAGCGACTTTCCAGAGGCTGGTAGATCATATCCTAGCAGGAGCAGGGTCTGCCCTTGCTTACCTAGATGATATTGCCATCTACAGCAATTCATGGCCAGAGCACCTTCAGCATGTCAGGGAGGTGCTGGGTAGACTACAGAGGGCAGGGTTGACCATCAAGCCGAGCAAATGTCAGGTGGGTATGGCAGAGGTCTCCTACCTAGGACATAGAGTGGGGAGTGGTAAGATAAAGCCAGAACCTGCCAAAGTGGAAGCTATTCAGGCATGGCTTAATCCTGTTACCAAAAAGCAGGTGAGGGCATTCTTGGGGACAGTAGGGTACTACAGAAAGTTTGTTCCCAATTATAGTACCATAGCTGCGCCCCTCACAGACCTGACAAGGAAGAGCAGGCCAGATAAGGTAGTGTGGACCCCAGCATGTAAGCAGGCATTTCAGAAGCTTAAGGAAGCTTTGGGAGGAACCCCTGTGTTAGCAAGTCCAGACTACAGCAAAGACTTTGTTGTGCAAGTGGATGCTTCAGACTATAGGGTGGTGGCTGTACTTAGCCAGATTTCTTCAGAGGGAGAAGAGCACCCAGTGATTTATCTCAGTCATAGGCTCCAACCAAGGGAGGAGTGTTATGCAGTGGTAGAAAAGGAATGTCTAGCCATAGTGTGGGCACTACAAAAACTTCAGCCTTATCTATATGGAAGAAAATTCACTGTGATGACAGATCACAACCCTCTAACATGGTTAAACAGAGCCAGTCAGCAAAATGCCAAGTTGCTAAGATGGAGTCTGGGGTTGCAAGCATATGATATGTCAGTCCAGCACCGCAGTGGGAGTAGCAATGCCAATGCAGATGGGCTCTCAAGACAGGGAATGGGGTGAGGTACACCCAGATAGACCTGGCAGTCTCAAGCGATGTTTCTCAAGGGGCACTTGAAAAACTTGCTTGAGTTCCCCGGGGGAGGAAGAGATGTGACAATTGGGGAGAGATGGGCGAAGGCTGCCAGCCTTGTCACATAGAATTTGATACATAATTCTATCAACTATATAAATAAATGTAAAATACAGGCTTGTGTTTTTAAATTTAAGAAAACACTGTAAAATGTGAACTTCAAGATTGTTGCAACATTGCCATCTGCTGTAAGGAAAACCAAGCCAAGTATTTCAAATGTGTCTTTTTAAGTTGAAAAGATCTTATGAATCTCTTTAATGTTTTACAATTCGGCTCCAGTGTGGCTGGATGAGGGTTTCATGCCCATGGTTTTAAGGCTAAAGTTTATGACAAGAATTTAGATGTGAAAGGTGCTTTATTGCTCTAGTTTCTGTTAGAATATACATGTGAAATGCCTTGTATTGTAAGTTTCTGTGCAGGTGTTAGATTGCTAAATAATGCAGTTTGTTTGCCTGGGAAAACCTAAGTGTTAAAAATGATGTAATTTGGGGTGGGACCCAGCAAACATGTTTGTTAGTAATGTTTAAATACTATTTCTCACAAGAGACTGGAAATATTTTTTCTTTGGACATCCAGCTTATCAGCACTCTGCCTTATGCTCACATGTAAGTTTTAGCACTGTGATTTCTTGTAGGAATAGTTAAAGCTAGTAAAGATTAATTAGGTATTTTTCTTTGAAATCAGACCTGTCCTACTGTATTATTTTAAGTTTCTGTGTGATCTCTGAACTTGTAGATATCTCTGTGGTGTAGTAGTTTTGTCTTGTGTTTTAATTATTTATTATTATATATTTTTAAAACCTTCTACCTGTGGCTGCTTTGTGTAGAGATAAGCTCTAGAGTACATTGCATATTTATAGAGATTATTGTAATAGGCCACTCTAAAGTAAGCCTTGACTGTTAGTCATACTACCATTGGATAATAATATTGCACAGTAATAACCGGACACCCTTTTAAGGGCCTTTTAGTAGCTGATATTATTAGTTGGGTGGTGGCAGTAATTACTACCGTACAGTCTGGGTAAAGGGGCACAGCTGGAGAATCTGTGTCAGCCTTTCCCAGGAGTGTCTGTGAAGTAGTATAAATACTTATCTCAAAGTGTGTGTGTGTGTGTGTGTGTGCGTGTGTGTGCGTGCGTGCATGCGTGCGTGTGTGTGTGTGTGTGTGTGTGTGTGTGTGTGTGTGTGTGTGTGTGTGCGTGTGTGTGTTGTGTCAGCTACTTGGGCAGGGAAACGAAGCACTGGTTGGACAGAGAGGGTACAGGTGGTTTTAGCTTTCCCAGCTAGGCTTTTCTCTTCTCGGAGATGACCTCCCTGGTGTTAGTGCTGGCAGAGGGTGGGGACGTTGAACAGGAAAGTGTGGCAACTATGACTCCATTGAGTGTAGACACTGGCCATAGCCAGACAGCTGGTGAGGTCCCACACAGGCGGATTGACATGGGTGCTTGCAGGAGGCCTGCTGTTCATCCAGCACCTATTGCAAGTGTCACATCACAGGTTACTCAGTGCATATTTTGGGCCATCATGGAGACACAGGCATGTTCTTTATGGAACACCAGAGCTATGCTTAGGGTTATGGATGCAGCACAGTCTGACATCCATAACTGCCTCCACCTCACTGGGAACACCCTGGATTGGTTGACAGATGTAGTGGACAGATGGTGGCCTGAGAAAGTGTCTGTCTTGGACCACACATTGTCTGTGGTGGAACATGTGGATGGAGTTGAGCGTCGGACCCGTGGATGTAGGTCAGCAACCCCATCTGCTGAGAATCCACATGGCCGTGCACAACCACAGTCCTGTAGTGGCAGTACATCCAGTGCTACAGATGGGAGTGTGCTGTCCACACCATGATGTGGCAGGTCCTGAGTGGTCTCATAGGAACATGGTCCCAGCAGACAGCAGTCACAGTCAGGCACTAGCACCGCTTCTGACCTTGGGCATGGAAGTGCTAGTGCAACTCATGGCAAAGCGAGTTCCCATGTTTGGGGCCGGATACAGTGAACTGTCAACTCTACCATGTATGGTCCATATATTTGAAAGAGTATGTAAAGAGTAAAATGTTGAACAAGAGCTCTGGGCATGGTTCCTGTCCCGCCTACTTCATGGTAAAGCTGTAACTGCTGTTTTTAAGTTGTCTGATATTAATTGCTTAAACTATGAAAAAGTCAAGAAATGTTTACTTGAATACTTTAACACCTGAAGCTTACAGAAAAAACGTTTCGTGAGCATAGACATAAGGCAGATGAAAGTGTGTGTGATTATATTGCTGAGTTAAGCACTTATTTTGATAGACGGGTGAGTGGGTGTCAAGTCACCACTTTTGAAGGCAGACCTTTTGGTGAGGGAACAGTCCCTTAGCACTTTGCCTGAGGACATGAGAATCTGGTTGGCAAACCTAGAGTTCAACTCTGCAGATGAGCTGGTGAAAAAGGGGGATCTTTACTTAGCAATCAGGGCATCACTGCACAGGAAAGGGACACCCAGTGCTGCACATGGATATAAGGGAACCCATGGTAGGCAAAAAACAAACCACTGATAATCCACACGAGGCACCCAGTCCAGCATACTGGTCCCAAAAAAGGCTAGATAATCACACCAAATATGTCCAAGATAAAATTTAATAAATTAAATGCATCTGTATACACACTGGAGTATGCGCTTTCATTCCGCACAGGGAACTTTATCAGAATACTAGTACATAAATTCCACATATTTAAGTAAAACTGTCAATTAACAAATCTAAAATTCTGTTGGTTAATTAATCGATTATTAAACATTCCATACACTGAATAAAATCCTTTCTAATAAACCTTTACTTTAAAGCTCTTTTCTTCAGTGCAGGTGTGATGGAGTAATACCCATTCAAGCCGGGGGGGGGGGGGACAAACTTCCATTCTCAACTTCCACATAAGCTCACTAAATTCCAGACCAGTTTCACAGTCATTGCTTCGCTCACATTTTTTAACTTGTTCCAAAACCTATAACTTGAAACTATAACCTGGACACATTAAAGTATGTTTATACAAGGCATTGGTATCTTTCCCTTTACTAATATCATAAATGTGTTTGTAAATTCTTTGTTTTAATTTCCTTTCTGTTTTGCCCACATAGTATGCAAAACAGATGGTGCAAAGAGCCAGATACACCACCCCTTTTGTATGACAATTGAAGTATCCTTTAGCCTTTAATTTTCCCACAGTGTTTCAAGAGCTTTAAAGTAAAGGTTTATTAGAAATTATTTTATTCAGTGTATGGGATTCATGTTTATAATGTGTCTTACAATATCTTCACGGATAAACTACTATTCATGCACAGACCATATTGTATTTTTAATTCAGTTTGTTTTAATATTTATGAAGGTTTGGTATGTTTAATAATTAATTAACCAAAATAATTTTAGATTTGTTAATTGATGGTTTTACTTAAATGTGTGCAATATATGTTATAGTATTCTGATGAAGTTCCTCATGCGGAATGAAAGCGCTTAATCCAGTGTGTAAACAAATGTATTTAATTTATTAAATTTTATCTTGGACATATTTGGTGTGATTATCTAGCCTTTATTGGGACCAGTGTGACAGACTGGGTGCCTTGTGTGGTTTATCAGTGGTTCGTTTTTTACACTCAGTTTTTTTCAACCCATGGTGGGCAGCCTAAACTGCCCCAACATAGTCCGACAATAACAGGGGAAGCCACAAGTTCAGGTACATGACCATGATCAAAGGTTACATGTTTTAAATGTAACCAGTGGGGCCATGTAGCATATAGATGTCCATGGAGGCAAGTTGGGGAAGAAAATGTGGGAAAGCCAGCAAGTGGGAATAACAGTATGCCAGTGGTAACTTGTCTGGAGACAACAGGGGTACCAAACTATCACAAGAGGTTATATCCTATCTTAGTGGATGGAAAACTGGCCACTGCTAAGAGCCACACAACCACATAACCATTGTGAAGCCTACAGTGGTTAAAGAGGAGCAGTACTTGCTTGGGCAGTCTACACCAGTCTGAGCATTAGGAGGGACCCCATTCCAAATGCCTTTGGACATGGTTCACCTTTACTGGGAGGGTGGAAAAGGACGCAAGAAAGTAGACATGTTTGAGTATATCCCTGCAGATATCCTGATAAGGAATGATTTTGATATTGCAGTATCTTGTGTGCATGCAGTTTCATGCATTCAGCCTTGGAGACAGGCATGTGGGTCTGGTAGCCTGAGGGAAACCCAGACAGACACCACACCTGAAGCCAGGGCTGGTGGCATGGCTATTTCAGGGAGCAAGCTACCCTGTAGCAGTGATCCTGAAGGTGAGCCACAGCTGCTGGTAGGTACTGATGTTCCCTTGGACAGAATGACTGCAAGGGCAGAGGTGAGTGGTAATACCCAGACTGACAGTGAAGCACCACTGTCAGAGCATACCAGACTTCTTGTGGAAGGGGAGCTGGAAAGAATCACAAAAGTACAGCTGAGACAAGCTCAACTCTCAGACCCTACACTAAAAGGCTTGAGGGAGGTAGCTAGAGGGGGTCCTGATTCTCAAGGAAAAGAGGAGTCTGTATACTGGAATGAGTTACTGTATAGAGAATGTATACCTGAAGGAGAGGGAATATAGCAGTTGGTAGTGCTTAGTACCAACCATCTGGCACTTCTAGCAATAGCCAATGACATTCCTTTTGCATGTCATATGAGCATCAAGTGTACCAAGGTATGTATTATGCAGAACTTTTATTGACCTGGGACTGGAAGGGATGTAACAGTGTACTGCACAACCTGTGAGGAGTGCCAAAAAGTAGGCAAGGCAGGAAGCAAGGTCAAAGCTCCTTTGATGCATTTGCCTGTGATTGAGGAGCCATTTCAGAGGGTATCTATGGATATTGTTGGCCCTCTGAGTACCCCAAGCTCCACAGGGAAGAAGTATATCCTGGTGGTGGTAGATTATGCTACTAGACACCTTGAGGCAGTGGTTCTGTCCTTCATTGAGGCAGAAAAGGTGGCAAATGCTTTGTTAGAGATTTGCAACAGGGTTGGTTCCCTGAGAGAAATACAGACTCACAGAGAGGCCAGTTTCATGTAAGGCCTAATGGCTTGTCTGTGGAAGCACTGTGGGGTGAAGCACCTAAAGACCACCCTCTACCATCCCCAAACTAATGGTCTTATGGAGAGGTTAAACTCTGCACAAAAGACTATGCTACAGGCATTTGCAGATCAGTTAAAGAGAGAATGGCACAGATATTTGCCCCATCTGCTGTTTTCTTACAGAGAAATGTCACAGGATACCACAGGGTTTTCACCCTTTGAGTTGCTGTATGGGCATAGAGTGAGGGGATATTTAGATTTCATATGTAATGTGTGGGAGGGTGAGAGTGAATCCCACAAGTAGTCTGTTGTGCCATTTGCCCTAAGCCTCAGGACAAGGCTCAGGGAGCTCATGGGCTTGGCCCAGGAGAACCTGGCAGGAGCCCAACAGCAGAAACAAGTCTGGTATGACAGGAATGCTCGAGCCAGAGAGTACACTGTGGGGCAGCAGGTTATGGTTCTCATTCCTGTCAGACACAATAAGGTGCAGACAGCTTGGGAGGGACCCTTAAAAGTGGTAAGGAAGGTCAATGATGGTAACTACATGGTAGAACTGCTAGGCACAAGTCAGGGGCACAAAATGTGCCATGCTAACATGATGAAACCTTACCATGATAAGGAGGCACTAGTGCAAAATCCCAGGTTACTATGATGAAGCCTAGGCTTGCAGGCATATGATATGACATTGCAGCACTGTAGTGGGGTTAGCGATGCCAAGTCAGATGGAATCTCAAGACAGGGTATGGGATAATGTATTCCCAGATAGGTTCATTTCTCTCAAGTAATGTTTCTCAAGGAGCACTTCAAAAACCAGCTTGAGTCTTCAAAGAGAGGAAGAGGTGTGAAGATAGCAGGTACTGCCAGCCATTCCAGAAGAAATGGGGCAGTGGATTTGTAACATATACCAGCACAGCTACCTGGAATTTTGTAAATAATTATATGTCATTTGTATATCAAACTGATTTGTACAAATGCTTGTGTTGGAAATGTATTTGTGATGTTTTCGTGCGTTACAATGTATCAACAGTGAACCCTGCTGGAACGTAAAGAAATGTATATGTATTTTTGTAACTGAATTAAATGTATATGTTGTAACAGCATATACTGGAAGTGAAGAGGTTAATCTTAATCCACTTGATTTTGCAAAATATATCTGAAATTAAATTGCTTTATGGGTTAAGCCATAAAAATGTTATCCCACAGTTTTGGAGAGATGCACTGGCTGGGTTAGAGAATAGTTGGTAGCTCCTGTAGGAAGAATGAACTGGTTTTATGATTTTATGACTTCCAGCAGCTGCACCACATCTGAGCAAAGCTCTGTGTGTATTGTAGCACATAGGTGCAAAACCCTGGTAGCTTCTAGTGATGGGGGATAGTACAGGAAACAGTCAGATTACCAGATGTATATGATGTCATTCTGTACAGAAATAATGTTTTAATATTAGAGGAGACTGAAGTCTCAGCAGAATTCTGCATTTTGTCTTAGATCTGGCAACAAGAACCACTCACCCATCTTGCCTTGCTCTATTCAGTAAGTAAGAACAGTAATTCTTTTAGTCAATGAGGAATAGATAGTGAGACTAGCTAAATATTGTTTTTCTATAACTGTGTGAAACTTTCCATCAATGTTATTTTTAATATTACCTGTGACTGAAACTCTGGTGTTTTCTGTAAATAGATATTTAATATTTTCATGTTCTTTTATTATTTATTATTAAATATATTTAAACCTCTCATTGTGGCTGGTCTTTTTTAAAAAAATATTTAAGTTTTGAAAGTATTTGCATATATTTTTTGGTGACAGCTCTGGCCACTCCCGAAGCCTTGCTGTTTGGTCAACATTACCATCTGTATTAATATTAACTTGTACACAGTATAATTGGGTACCCTTGTAAGAGCATTAAAGTAGCTGGCAGGGGTACTAGTGGTAGTGATAACTATAGTCTGGGCAGAAGGGGCACAGCAGGTGAATTTGTGCCAGCCTTTCCCAGGTGTGTGTGTGAGTCTGTGTGTGCAAATCAAATCTCAAAGAGTGTGTGTGTCAGCTGCTTGGAGCAGGGGCACAAAGCACTCATTTCACAGAGAGAATGTGGGAGGACTTAGCTTGGAAACCCAGCTAAAACTCAACTCTAAGTTGTGCCATTTGGGAAATCTTACTGGGGTCTGGACAGGTACAGACAGGAACCAGCCCCCGGACTGAGTGTGTTCCCTGGGTGCTCTTAAGGGAAATTCTGCTTGATGCAGAGAGGTTTGCATCTGGAAATATGGAGTGTATCCATTTGTATTCCAGGTGAATGTCCCTCTCCAGTGTCAGTGGTGAGGATTCAGGTTCCTTGATTACTGGTCCAGAGTGGGGATGTCACAGTGGGAACCTGGTTAGCTGTTTTAATGGTAGCAAGAAACTCTGTCACAAAAGGATGATAATCTTGA